>NC_059265.1:3722000-3747000 GCF_017591435.1 Portunus trituberculatus
TTACGCAACGGGTTCCATCCGCCATTTTTCGGTATTTTGGCGTCATCTCAAAGGAATGATACACAACTCACCAACCTTCGTGTGTGTGTGTGTGTGTGTGTGTGTGTGGACAAGGAGCGTGGGATCGTCCAGTTGCATGTTCAGTGTTGTCGTGGACGGGCATGAATATTTTTTGCAATTTTGACCCCAATTGCAGACAAACTCAAAATCAGTTGTGTGTATCCTTGTCACGTTTTGATACAGTTCCGTCACATGCTGGAATTTCAAGTCAGTCAACACAGTATTGTTTCATTACACATACATAGTGTAGACACCCACCAACTCCGTCATTCATTTTTCCTTTTATTGATTTGATGTTCATGAATAAAACTAAACGTGGCCACAGACAACTGCACATTTGCACTCATATCTACGGTCAGGAACAAACTGAATGACACTGTTGCATCACTCAACGATGATACACCACGCGGATAGGCAAAAATGGGTACAATACCCTGTTGCACGGTAACGCATTATAAGGTGATACGCAACGATGAAACGATGCGTGGAAATTCAGTAAGTGTGTACACACCTTTAGAAAGTGTTGGTGGTGATGATGTCAGTGTGCTGTGTATTGGTGGTGGTGGTGGTGATTGTTGGTGATGGTGTGTTTGCTTGTTTTGCATCGTGAATATTGATTGATTGAGTGGCTGAAAGATTGACGGATTGATGGATAGATTGCCTGTCTAACTAATAGATTCACTGACTGACTGACATTTGGACTGACTTTCTGACTGACTGACTGATTAAATGAATAAAATACTAACTAAATGACTGACTATCTGGCTGACTGACTATTTGGCTAACTGACTGAATGGGCAGATGCGGGAACTGGCAGTGGTTGTGGTGGTGGTGGTGGTGGTGGTGGTGGTGGTAGTGGTATTTATATGCTTGTGTGAAGATAGATGGATAAGCGGGTAATTTGATGGGTTGATAGATATGTAAATAGACAGTTGGGCAAACAAACAGATAGATGGATAGGCAGGCAGATAGATGAGTCAATGAATTCGTATATAAATAATAATATAGATGTGTATGTAGATAGAAAAAAAGTCTATATTGCTCTACTTAGTATCCTGTCACCCTGGTTTATTGTCAGAAATACTCGTATATCAGGCGGTAGAAATGGAGAATGAGAAAAATAGTACAGTCTGCCTTTTAAGCACCTTGTTTATTGCCTCGCGGATTTGCCAACACTCGCTGTACAACAAGATACAATTTAATATTTCCTGCTTTGACAAATAACAAAAGCTGGACACGATAACGAAGAGGAAGATGTCACAATAACCAATAAATCGACATGTGGTATTTGTATAAGCATAGCGTCTCATTAATAAGAGATTTAGTGACAGATAGTTATCATAAACATATATACATGCGTCCTGACTTCACAGATAACCTTTTGCTACGGCAGTAGTCTCTTAGCGGTGGTGGTGGTGAACACAGTTGTGGCGGTGGGCTATACTGACCCATGCACATCCACACCCAGAGACACACACACGCACACACACACACACACACACACACACACACACACACACACACACACACACACACACACACACACAAATAAAGTGAAGTGTTGCTATATTACCGACAGTTTTCAAGGAGCACCAAGAGGCAATCAGTATGAGAAACCGTGCAAGCCTTCACCACACTGCCTAATCTTCGTCTATTAAAGGTATTTATAAGGCTATTCATTTAATGTTAGGTTTTCTTTACATATGAGAGTGAAAACAGTACGCAAATATTTTCAAGTAATGGTATAAGGAGCATAAAAGAGCAAGGCGTCTGTATTACCCTCTCATATTTGTTTCCTTCACTTACCCTCGGCCAAACATGTGTCACAAGGTAGCCACCAGTCTAACATTTCATTTAGTCTAGTCAAAATTTCTCTGTGTGGCTTAATTTTGGTTTGGTGAGATGATAAAGGCTATATATGGATGTCCCGCCGCCGGTGTTGCCTCCAGGCCGCTTCCCCCCCGACGGTCCCCTAGCCAACACCCTACACCCGCCCTCACCCACCCGTCACCAGCCTGTTGGGTCAAATACTTTTTTTCCAATATTTCCTGACGCTAATATTACGCTTCCATGGTATGTTTTTATGGTTTCTATAAATGTTTCGTTGTGTTTGAAGTGTGTTCCGCGCCTGTGCTGGGTAAATATGTGGCGTTTAGTGGTGTTTTATGGCGTATGTTAAAGGCTTTTAACGCTCAAAATTTCCCACTTGGAGTTTTGAGCTTTTTCATTTCAAGGTATAAGTGGGCCTTTATGGTAGCAAAAGAGTGCCTGTCCTCTTTTAAGTGTGAAATCAATCTATTGAGTGAAATATGTGGACTTTGAAATGGTGTTTGGTGCTGTTGTAAAAGCTCTTATTTTTCTTTATTTTATTTGCTCACGTTTCTGCTTCTCGGTCTAACACGCTGTAGAATGCCCTAAAAGCTAGCTCAGACTCCTGAAATGTGATAAAATACACGCCAAGTGAAAATGGCTTGACTTTACAGGACGTTTTAAGAGATTTATGGGTTAAAATGTTTTGTACTTTTAACGTACTTAATTTAGACCTTTTTTAAAAACCAGTTAAGCTGGAGATATTTTGATATTTTGAAAATTAGTTTAAGTATTTATCACGTCATAAAATAACAAGCATTTGGCCGTGGCTTCGTTTTTGTAAAAGTCATTTTGAAATGAAATGTTTTACGTAATTTAGCCGAGTCAGCCCCGTTCCCGTTCTCTCTCGGATGACCACAGCCCACCCAGGTAGTGGCTGGCGCCAATTTTCCAAATCCACAGTTCGTCGATATTTTGCCTAATATCTAGTGATTTCTACGTGTTTTCGTGGGTTTCTAGGTTCAGATGTTTAGATAATTGTAGCAGAAAGAGGAAGAAAGTTGAAATAAAGGAGGATAAAGAGGAAGAGAGGAGAAAGGGAGGAGGAAGAGGAGCAGCAGCAAAGCCATAATACTTAAGTCACCCTCCTTTTCCTGAATATTTTGTCTAATATCTAGTGTTTTGATGTGTTTCTAGGCTCAGACGTGTGGATGGAAGGAGGAGGAGGAAGAAGAAGGAGTAACAATGGAGAAGGATGAAGAAGAAATGAGAAATAAAGGTGGAATAAGAGGAGCCAAGGTGTAATATTTAGGTAAGTTCTTTATAATGCATACTGTTGGTTTTGGGATAGATTTGGGGTATTTTAAGCTATTAGTTCTGCAGGCTGTTTGGAGTGTTAAAAGTATGTTTTGGGGTTCATTTCGTGTGTTTTCAGTGTGTGTTAGATCTTTTAGGTATATTTTACGTATTTTGGGAGTGGATTGAGGTGTGTGTGAGTATTAGCATGTTTTGAGTGTGGTTTGGGAGAACTTTGAGGGGTTTGGTTTATTTTGAGTGTTATAAGTGGTGGGAGATGTGTGTTACTGGTCTTTTGGGTGTGTGGGGTTGTTTTTTCAGTATATATTGGGTGTTTCTAGTGAGTTTTGTGTGTTTGGAGGTATTTTAAGCTAACATAACATAACATAACATAAATAATAGGATAACAAAGGGCCACCAGGGCCCATCTAGGTCATCCTGTATCAGTCGCACAGCGACCTCGTCATCAGTACTTCAAGATACACTTACAAGTACACAATACATTATATACTAATTTTAAATATTTGGCCCATTAACAGGGCTAAGTCCTGCAGCGAATTCCTCTACAATCTGTGATCCCCATACATGGGGATCATGTCTTGTTGAACTATAGTAAATTTCTTATAAAAACTATCATGCAGTGCTATACATAATTATAAATCTAATAAATTTAAGTGCTTATCTAATCTGTTTTAAACATTGTCAAATTAGTGCTATTTACAACCCTCTCTGGCAATGCATTCCAGAAGTGTACCACCCTATGACTAAAGAAATATTTTCTTCTATCTAACCTGCAGCCTTGCTTTCTAATCTTCCTGCCATGATTTGTAGTCCTACTTCCTCCTCTAAGGTAAAGAAAGATCTCACATCTATGTAGTTTGTATCTGAGAACATTTGAAATAACTCTATCATATCCCCTCTTATACATCTCCTCTCAAATGAAAACATGTTTAATTCCTTTAATCTATCTCTATACTCCAGGCGCTTTAATGCTGGTATCATCCTAGTTGCTCTTCTCTGAACTGCTTCTAACATGTTGATATCCTGCCTATAATGGGGTGACCAGGCCTGTATGCAATACACTAAATGGGGCCTAACATAGGAATTATATAAGCTACGCACCACTTCCTTACTTTTATAACTAACGACCACAAATTGTAGAGGATTTTGCTGCAGGACTTAGCCCTGTTGATGGGCCAAATATTTAGAATTATTATATAATGTATTGTGTACTTGTAAGTGTATCTTTAAGTACTGATGACGAGGTCGCTGTGCGACTGATACAGGACAACCTAGATGGGCCCTGGTGGCCCTTTGTTATCCTATTATTTATGTTATGTTATGTTATATTATGTTAACATTTCTATTTATAAAACCCAGGATCCTATTTGCCTTATTTCTTGCTTCTAAACATTGCTTTGAATATTTCATAGTCATGTCTATCACTACTCCTAAATCCTTTCCCTTCTACTGCCTCTAGCCAACATCCCTCCATCTCATAGGTAAAGTTTGTGTTGTCTTTACCTAAATGCATAACCTGACACTTTTCAGAATTAACCCCTTCAATACGGTGATGCCTATGTGGGCGGCATGAAGCCTCAGTACCAATGTGTGTGTGTGTGTGTGTGTGTGTGTGTGTGTGTGTGTTTGTGTGTCAGAATATTAAATTATCTTAACCAAACCTATTCTAATCTTGTGTGTGTGTTTGTGTGTATGTAATTCACTGTTTGATTCACTGTTTGATCTGCTGTAGTCTCTGATGAGACAGCCAGACGTTACCCTACGGAACGAGCTCAGAGCTCATTATTTCCGATCTTGGGATAGGTCTGAGACCAGGCACACACCACACCGGGACAACAAGGTCACAATTCCTCGATTTACATCCCGTACCTACTCACTGCTAGGTGAACAGGGGCTACACGTGAAAGGAGACACACCCAAATATCTCCACCCGGCCGGGGAATTGAACCCCGGTCCTCTGGCTTGTGAAGCCAGCGCTCTAACCACTGAGCTACCGGGTGTGTGTGTGTTTAAAATGTATTGTTTTCATGTAAATTATTATTATTTCATTGTTTCTCTCTCTCTCTCTCTCTCTCTCTCTCTCTCTCTCTCTCTCTCTCTCTCTCTCTCTCTCTCTCTCTCTCTCTCTCTCTCTCTCTCTCTCTCGTAAATTGTAGTAAAAGTTGTAAATTGTTGTAAATGTCTATTTTGTATTAAGTTGATAATTGTTGACTTTTTTTAATGTTTGAAAATTTGTGTAGAGTTTTTTCTGTAATCTTTCATATTTTTACTGTTTATTCATTGTTTTTTACTATTAAGTATTTGTAGAGTTTTGCAGGCAATGTACTAATGTCAAGAATTGTTGAATAAAAGTGTAGGGAGACTCTTGCATTTAATTTTAGCTCCAGTATGCATCTGCCTTGTCTCCGGAGACTCTCTCGAGTATTTTCGACGTACAGTTTTTAGGGGCCATTTTTGGGTTTTTTGGCCAGTTTTTTTTTACTATTTTCCTGTTTTTAAGGGCCATTTTTTTGCCAGTTTTTTACTAATTTTTCCTATTTTTTGGCCAGTAGTGCAGTATTTTGGACCATTTTTTTTTATCATTGAGGATTTTCCAGTTTTTTTTTTTTTCTTAATTTACGATGCTATTCAATTTTATCCCTCATGATAAGGAGTCATTTTGTTCATATTAGTTCATCCTTTCTCCAATTGTTTTTGTATTGCTCATGATAATAAATAAAAAGCTTCAAATTAATTAGTGTGTTTTTATTTCTGCCATGTTATTGTTTAGAGAGTGGGAGGTTAATGGCGGCAATATTGGTGTGAGAGACAGTGACCTCAGCCAGCTTGAGGCGACTCACAAACCACCCATGCACAAATATTCCCAGGAAAGCAAATTTACCATAACAAAAAGATTTCTACACAATTTATTACGTAGTGACAACACCACAATGAGGCAGTGAAGACAGTTTATTACAATGGAGTAATGGCACCACACCACACCACCCACAGTGAGTGAGGGAAGAATGACTGCCAGGCTGCCCGGAACTCCTCCCCTGGCCTTGGATCGCCCATTCCTGTAATGGACAAACAAATTAACAAATGAATAGATTATCTGCACATGCACCGCGCCACTCTGTCCTACAATACACACTTCACTGCCTCAATCAGCCTCTCACTCGCCCCCTTCTCTCGTTAACACTTACACTCGCTTACACCCTTCTCCCTGCGTCTCCAGTGTCTACGGTGCGTAGCTTATATAATTCTATGTTAGGCCCCATTTAGAGTATTGCATACAGGCCTGGTCACCCCACTATAGGCAGGATATCAACATGTTAGAAGCAGTTCAGAGAAGAGCAACTAGGATGATACCAGCATTAAAGCGCCTGGAGTATAGAGATAGATTAAAGGAATTAAACATGTTTTCATTTGAGAGGAGATGTATAAGAGGATATGATAGAGTTATTTCAAATGTTCTCAGATACAAACTACATAGATGTGAGATCTTTCTTTACCTTAGAGGAGGAAATAGGACTAGAAATCATGGCAGGAAGATTAGAAAGCAAGGCTGCAGGTTAGATAGAAGAAAATATTTCTTTAGTCATAGAGTGGTAGACTTCTGGAATGCATTGCCAGAGACGGTTGTAAATAGCACTACTTTGACAATGTTTAAAACAGATTAGATAAGCACTTAAATTTATTAGATTTATAATTATGTATAGCACTGCATGATAGTTTTATAAGAAATTTACTATAGTTAAATAAGACATGGTCCCCATGTATGGGGACCACAAATTGTAGAGGATTTCGCTGCAGGACTTAGCCCTGTTAATGGGCCAAATATTTAGAATTAGTATATAATGTATTGTGTACTTGTAAGTGTATCTTTAAGTACTGATGACGAGGTCGCTGTGCGACTGATACAGGATGACCTAGATGGGCCCTGGTGGCCCTTTGTTATCCTATTATTTATGTTATATGTTATGTTATGTAAATAAATAAGACTTACTACCTACAGTTACCCGTATCTATGACGAGGTCGCTGTGCGACTGATACAGGATAACCTAGATGGGCCCTGGTGGCCCTTTGTTATCCTATGAGTGACCCAAACACCTCCATTTCGGTATTGGGAATATAATACACATGTTATTTTCCTTTTCCTTTACCATTTCGTATTAGATTTCTTTTATTTTAATGTGATTTTGCATTTATAAGAAGTTTGAGTGATAGAGGAAGTGTATAGGATGATGTGGACATTTTGCGTAAAGACGTGTGAGAAACCTCGGCCATTGTTAGCTCTGTGTTGAGATTGACAGTTTTTGAAGCTTTGTGGAGCAGGTGAGTTATTCCCAGGTGTGTGCGTGTACATGGTTATTAGGTGAAGTTTGTAGAGTGAGTGAGACGCGCCAATTAAGGTGAAAAAAGTTTTGCCAAGTGAAAATAATTGAGTGTTTGGTTTTGTCGCCTCATAACATATAACATAAATAATAGGATAACAAAGGGCCACCAGGGCCCAACTAAACCTAACTAAAGATAAATTAACCTAACCAAACCTAACCTAACCTAACCCAACCCAACCCAACCCAACCTAACCTAACCTGACTAAACCTAAGCTAACCTAATTAAACCTAACCTCAGGGGCCGTCGTGATTGGTGGAAATAATTATGTTTTTTTTTTCCTTGGCCGCCGCTTCAGTTTCAAAGAACAGAGTCAATCAGCGTAAACAATTAAGCACATGCTCAGACAATGGTGTGTCAGGAGCCCGCCGAGCCGCCGCGAGCGCCTGACACCATCAGTGTGCGGCAGGGTTTGATGTGGGAGGCTATTGTCACGGCTCATCACCAAAACACGCTTAAATTTTAAAAAATCTGTGTCGCCATTCAAAAATGTTGCACCTAGTATATATGGGGTTCAAATTACTCGTAATCAGGAGCTCTATCTCTTGAGGTGGGTAAAAAACACGTAGCTGATTGTGGTGAAACTCTGCAGTAGTACCCTAGATTCTTATACTATTACTACCACTACTACAACAACTACCACTATTCCAGAGGTGCACCATGGCTTGCCACAAAGTCACAACTGGTCCCTGGAGAGCCGCTGGTGGTGACGGGCTGCCTGTGCCCTCTCTGCGGCAAAACTCCACACATACTCCACTCACCAAGTTCCAGAGGAGAGGTGAGTGTGTGTGTGTGGGAGAGGTGTCTGCAGGTGTGCTGTGAGTGTGGTGGGTGTGTAAGTGTGTTTTTTGTATGTTTTTGTAATGTCAACTATAGCTACCTATGTATAGTGTTTATTGTTTTTGGTGTGGGTTGGCTAGGGTAAACTTATTGTGGGCGTTTTCCAGGTGTGATTTAAGGGTTGTTTGTGGAGTGCAGGTGTGTATTTACGTAGTTGTATTTACCTAGTTGTAGTTTTACAGGGCCTGGGCTTTATGCTCATGTGTGTGTGTGTGTGTGTCTGTGTGTGTGTTTTGTTGTGTGATGCAATATTTTTAGGTAATTTTGGGTGCATTTTGGTTATGTAATGTTTGTCCTGTTTCCTCCATATCTCCCTCCACAGGTTACCTCCAGGCTTTTCCTTCAGTAGACTATTTCCTCCATGTTTCCTCCACCTTCCCTCCAATTTTGAGTCTCCTATCTCACTTCTATCATAGTCAAAATAGTACTTTTCTAAATCTCACTTCAAAACCTGACAATTTTTCTCATTTTTCCCTCCACCACCTCCTTTTCTTTCCTCCATATCTCCCTCCACACACCAAGCTGTGTACTGTGTTGGTGTGTGCAGGTGTGGGAAAGGTTTCTGCAGGTGTGGTGTGTGTGTGGTACGTGTGGTGTGTGTGTAAATGTTTTTTGTTGTGTAAACTACTATATATTTTTTGGGTGTGTGTTTTTTTGCATTTTCCAGTGTTTGCAAAGGTTTTTGTGGTTTGCTGGTGTGTGCAGGTGTGGGAATGGTGTGTGCTGGTGTGGTGTGTGTTTGGTGAGTGTGGGGTGTGTGAAAGCATTTTTTTTCTTACAATTTTGTCTCATAAACCTCAATTTTTTCACTTGTTTTGGCTGGAAAATATTTGTCTTCTTTTTAAAATCCTCCTATTACTACCACCACCACCACCACTGTCCAACCACACCCACAACCACCACAAACAACCAACATTACCACATCAGATGCTCACAAAACCACACCATTTCACTACCATCACCACTACCACCACCTCCTCCCTACAGGATCACCGGCCGTACTAAAGGAAGTGGCTCTATGTAGGGATGGAACATGGCAACTGCACCAGCTGGGACACACCTAGCCAACTGTGAGTATTGAAGGCTGTTTTAAGGCTGTTTTGGGTTGTTTTAGGGTGTTTGAAGACTTTGAGGGTGTTTTAAGGCTGGTTTGGTTTGTTTTAGGGTGTTTGAAGACTTTGAGGGTGTTTTAAGGCTGTTTCAGGATATGTAATGCTGTTTTAGAGTGTTTTAAAGGTATTTTAGGGTGTTTAAGGGAGTTTTAGGCTGCTTTAAGGGTGTTTAACCCATTAACACCCAGACCTATTTCCCGTGTTGAGATGTAGTACTTTTTTGGCAAGCTGTGTGTTTGTAACCTAACCAAGACATGCTGGAGAAAAAAATCATGATAACTTAAGTCAAAGCCTAAGTGAGTTGCAGAGGGTGACATAAATGATCCAGCGGGTGGATCAGTTAGCGTCTCGGCCCCATTGCATATACTTACCTTAGTAAAGGAAAAATCAAGGTTTCTATACTTTTTCGTAGTATACTTAGCATCTGCGTATTTTTCTAGTTACAAATTGGGCTAATTGTAATGTTTCAAATTTGTACCTTTTTATTCATAAATTGTACATGAGCAAAAATGAGTCCTAATACTTGGCATACACATATTTCTCTTTTATATCACTTTCTGCTGCACTGCTGCTATTCATCCACAAAATATACATTACTGTATTTGTTGCTATGAACATTCGACCTCATATTTATGTACATGTGTGGAAATTTGCAAAACACTCCATGCACAGTGCGACGTCACACTTCACGCATTTTGTTGTTGGCCTTTGTCTCATCCTACTAACTGGCATCTAAGCCTTTTGGTGTCCCCAGTGCGGGTAATGAAGTGCTGTACACCATCACGTCGGAGACTCCAAGGTGTCGGCAAACCCAGTGATGAGGTGAATCTTGGCTTTTCTCTATTCACAGCAGCAGCTTTGAGGTAGCTCACTGCAATCTGGCGATGAAATTCCAGGAGGGTTATAGGCTCATCTGACACAAGTCTATGGAGCAGCCAGCTATTGATGATTGTCATGTCTATCATCCTGGTCAAGAGACACCAATACCACTTCTTCCCACGTATAGCAATGCTGTACTTTCCTATGAGCCAATTGTGCAGATCAACTCCTCCCATGCCTTTGTTATATGTGTTGATGAGTTCAGGCTGCACCATTTCGATTCTTTTCTTTTCTCTTCTGTCACACCTCTGTGCCGTGGTGAGGGGATCAACACTGTCATAGTTTGTCATTACTTTGTTGTCATTCCACTTGACTACAAGGATCTTCTTCTTGTCGAACCTACAGTCATGACTTTGCTGGCCTTCACGGGACACTGCTGCAGCCTATTTTCTCGCACGGTTCCAGTGGCTCGTGTTTTTTCCAGTGAGAATGGTTAGGAGGCCACGCGATGTGAAAAGGTTATCAATCACACTGAACAAACCGTGTCCCTAGAGTCATTTCTTGGAGTGCTGAACGATTTTCACGGCCACAGTACAGGTCAAATTTGTAGCAATAACCCTCATCACCACAAAGCGACCTCAGCTTGTACCCAAACCTGATGGATGGGCTTCCCCCTGATCAATTGCTTGAGGCCATCATGACCATAGTATCTCACCATCATTTCATCAACAGATAAAGTCTTATGGAACACACCATACTGCTGGAATGAAGAATTTAGCATATCAATCAGGGGCCGGACTTTGAAAGCCTTGTCTGTGCAATCTTGTGGGCGACTGTTGTTGTCTTGTACATGTAGGTACGCTTTTATCTTCAAGTACTTGTTCCTGGATAGAGCTTAATTGTTTGACAGTATTTTGAGCCACATCATCAGCATCAGACCAGTAAAGTGGTTCGCTAGGAAGAGTGACGTACCCAGAATAGATCAGGAAGCCAATGAAGGCTTTTGGTTCATGGTCTTCCAAGCTAAACAGGGGATCATTTTTCACTGTGTGTGCATAACGGATTGTTTCTCGCTTTATGAGCGCAAAGATGTCGTCGGTGAAATATCCTCAAAGATGTCAACTGGTGTGTGACCGTCAAGTTGTTGGTGCAGTTTGGCCTTCAGCTTTTCGGTTTGGTTTGACATCTCACCCCACTTGGAGTACCGTGGTATCATGTGCCTGGAAGTAGAAACAGCACTTTAGTAAATATTTAGCATTACATGCATTTCCAAGTTAAAACTCCAACAGTAATGATGAAAAATCAATGAATTAGTGTTTGAGTAATTCTGGCCACAGACAAATACCTGAGTAAACATGACATAAAGAATCTGGTGAATACACGTTAATCATCATCATATTACTTTATTAACACAAAACATGACATAATACTAAACAAATAACTAACGCTAACCTTCTTACTCCACACTGGTGTATCAACACAGTCCAGACGTCGTTTTTTCTTCATTCCTTGGCCAGGTTTGTGTGGTATGAATTTCAATGGCACCAGGGACATCTTTTACCATTGGTATAAGTGTATTATCATCATCAACTTCATCCTCATCACTTAGATCATCATCAGGAGGAATGTTCACCAAGTCTATTATTACTTCTGCATCATGATCAACGTTGAACTCCTCACTACATAACAAGTGTGTAGCTTCTTGCACACTGAGGCATTTCACAGGAGCATTAGACATATTTCGCAGCTGTTGAGCAAAATAACTTTTCAAGCTAGTAAGTATATGCTCTGTAAAGTATTCATTCACAATATCAGAGAATCAGGAGGATGTATACAGTACGTCTACAGGCAACTGTGCTGCTGTGCTGCTGTGAATCTCACACTGGGTGACTGATAACGGTTCCACCCAGTGGACCATATTTGTCACCTCTAATTGTAGTGAACTTGCAATTCGGTAGATGGTGTGATAGGGCAGATAATTCAACTGACATGTCATGTAGAAAGTGTTGTGCTTGTATAGTGAAAAGGATCAAGAAATATGACATACACTTCATCACCATTTTTTACTGAACATGAACAAAAAATTCACAAAATTCAATCCTCCTAATGACGTGACCACTGGGGAGATTTGAATGTCGTTGCTATAAATAGGTCCTCCCACTTCTGCTTACTGTAAGAACACTTTTCTAAACTCAATTTGCTCAGCATGTTTAAGATACAGGCCATCAAAGACAGATCACCAAACATGATCCACTGGGCGGTAATTGGTTAAGGCTGTTTTAGTGCTTTTTAGGGCTGTTTAAAGGATATTTGAGGGTGTTTTAGGGTGTTTAAGACTGTTTTTGGCTGTTTTAAGGCTTTTTTAGGGTGTTTCAAGATATTTACAGTACATGCCCACGCCATCGCTCCATCAGTGCTTCATCTACTCGCTTTGTGTGTTTTTTATGATTCAGTGACAAAGTGACTAACTGTTTTCAGGGACACTGGGTACGGTGGCTTGGGGGGAGGGACCGTGTGGCCTGAGGGGAGGGTGGTGGCCGGCGGGCAGTGTGTTACTGACCAGTGTGGTGTAATGGTGTTGTCATTGTCACCCTTGAGGGATTCTGAGGGTGAGCTGGCTCTATTAGATGAATTACAGGATTCTGAGGACAATGAGAGTCAATCAGAAGGACTCATTAGTGACTCACATGAGGAATATTTGCCAGAAAAGGACAGTGAGGCCAGGAGCTCCCAGGAAGAAAGTGATGGAAGTGGTGAGGATGACAATTAAGGGAGATGGAAAGCATATATGTTGATTTAGAAGAATGGGCACTGTCCCCAAGAAACCATCCCGCGTGCTTGCCTTGATTCCCAGCTCCCACTTCACAGCTCCTCCACCCAGGTGATTTGACGTCACATATATGAAGCCACACTATTGGTCAGAGAGAGAGAGAGAGAGAGAGATGAAAATGCAAAGAGAGAGAGAGAGAGAGAGAGAGAGAGAGAGAGAGAGAGAGAGAATATGGAAACGAAGAGAGAGAGAGAGAGAGAGAGAGAGAGAGAGAGAGAGAATATGAATAAGAGAGAGAGAGAGAGAGAGAGAATATGGTAACGAATAAGGCAGCGTTTCTCAATCTTTTAGCCTTGCGTAACCCTTCAAATACATGACATGTCTCAAGGAACCCCTACACAAAAACAAAATTATATACCATATATTTCTCTTTTAATGTGATGTCAAATCCGCTGGGTGGAGGAACTGCGAAGGGGGACCGGGAATCGAGGCGAGCGCATGGGATGGTTTCTCGGGGACAGTGCCGAAGAGTGTATGGTTTTAAATGTGGACATGGAAGTGTGGAGGATGAGGACAGGCAGCCCTGCACTGCATGCTTCCTCCATACTTTCTCTGTCTTATCTGATCCCTTTTGACCAGCGTCCCGGTACTGGTCCGGTCCTGACTGAGGATTTTTGTGGCTTTGATCCTGATGTACCAAGGAATGACATGAGTGGTCTGCACTGCTTCCAGCTCTTCATGTCAGACGAGGTGGTACAGTCGCTGTGTGTGTGGACCAGTGTCCCGGCAGCCAAGCGTTTTGTGGACAACCCAAAATAAATTACAAAAGTTTATGGCAAAAAGTGGCTTCATGTCACAAGGGATGAAATGAATGTCTTCCTACGTCAGCACCCCAACAGAACACGGTGCGGGGGTGGGGTTGTGCAGTGCGGGGTGGCGGAGTCGCTGACAAAGGGTTCATGATAGATGTGCCATTTTGTAAGGTTTTCACACATAAATATCTTTTTATTTATTAATTTTTATTAGTACTCAGCATATAGCTAATATGTGCATTTCCATTGTGTTTTAACGGGCTAAAGAAGGCATTATGGGTATCTCCTATCTCAAAGCCCACCAACTATTTGACTGCTAGTGTTCTTATTGATGTAGTGATAATTACTCCTGCAGTGTATCACTTGTGTCACTATGTATCTTGTATTATCACTTCACTTATTCACTTATTCTCTATGTGTCACTGTCAAACACTTCACTTACTTACCCACTGCTTCAATAACACTCTGAATTTATGGCCTCCGCACACTGAAACACTCTCTCTCTCTCTCTCTCTCTCTCTCTCTCTCTCTCTCTCTCTCTCTCTCTCTAAGGTCTCTCTCTCTCTCTCTCTCTCTCTCTCTCTCTCTCTCTCTCTCTCTCTCTCTCTCTCTCTCTCTCTCTCTCTCTCTCTCTCTCTCTCTCTCTCTCTCTCTCTCTCTCTCTCTCTCTCTCTCTCTCTCTCTCTCTCTCTCTCTCTCTCTCTCTCTCTCTCTCTCTCTCTCTAATATTAATCCAGTTTTATTTATTTCAGATTGTGTTAAGAATATGGAGAAAGACGGACCAAGGCAAGAAGAGGAGGAGGAGGAAGAAGAGGATCAGGAACAGGAAAGGAAGAAGAAGAAGAAGAAGAAGAAGGAAGAGGTGGAGGAATATGAGAAGAGGAGGAGAAGAAGAAAGAGAGAAAAGAAAAGGTAAAATAATAAATATTGTCATTTCATAAAGTTTTGCTATTTCAATTCTCTCTCTCTCTCTCTCTCTCTCTCTCTCTCTCTCTCTCTCTCTCTCTCTCTCTCTCTCTCTCTCTCTCTCTCTCTCTCTCTCTCTCTCTCTCTCTCTCTCTCTCTCTCCTCCTCCTCCTCCTCCTCCTCCTCCTCCTCCTCCTCCTCCTCCTCCTCCTCCTCCTCCTCCTCCTCCTCCTCCTGTGCTAATACTATTACTATTATTACTATCCCAGTGTGACCTGTGTGACCTCTGACCTTTGCCGCAGGACTCCTTGGACTGCGACTTCACTGTGACCCGAGAGGAGGTGGCCACTCAACGCTGAGGTCACACGGCTCCCTTCCTTATGCAGGTCAGTGGTGTGTGTGTGGTGTGGGGAGGTGTGGTCGGGTTAGGTAGGTTGGGTTAGCCTGGGTAAGATTTTGAAGCCTATTTTAGGCAGTTTGGCATGTTTGGAGGGTATTTTTAAACAGTTTGGCATGTTTTGAGAGCATTTTGAGACAGTTTGGCATGTTTTGAAAGCATTTTGAGACAGTTTGACATGTTTTGAGGGCATTTTAAGACAGTTTGGAGGGCATATTGAGATAGTTTGGTATGTTTTGAGGGTATATTAAGAAAATTTTGGAGGTTTTTAGGGAAATTGAAGACAGTTTGGCAGATTTGGAGGGCATATTAAGGTAGTTTGTTATGTTTTGAGGAAATTTGAGACAGTTTAGCTGGTTTTGAGGCCATGGTAAAATAGTTTGGCATGTTTTGAACACATTTTAAGACAGTTTGGCATGTTCTAAGGGCATATTAAGACAGTTTGACATGTTTTCATGACATATTAAGAGAGTTTGGCAGATTTTAACTGCAATTTAAGAAAGTTTGACAGGTTTTGATGGCATTTTAAGACAATTTGGCAGGTTCTGATGACATTTTAAGACCCACTGCTTCAATAACACTGAATTTATGGCCTCCACACACTAAACACTAAGGTCTCTCTCTCTCTCTCTCTCTCTCTCTCTCTCTCTCTCTCTCTCTCTCTCTCTCTCTCTCTCTCTCTCTCATGTTTTGAGGACATTTGAACCCTTGGCTTACGGTGGATGAATTTATTTTCCGTTCCCTACTCACGGGTAATTTTTGAAATATCAGAAATATCAGTTGGTTTCAGTCACTATATGATCCAGTAATTCATTATCGAGCAATGCCAAGAAATAATGACACAGCCCCGCGCCAATCTTCAAATGTCAAGCGGGAAAAATCATGATTACCGATACGATCGCCGTCTCTCTGGACGGAACAATATCATCATTCATGTACGATCACCGTAAGCCAAGAAGGGTTAAGATAGTTTGTCAGGTTTTGAGGACATTTTAACACAATTTGACATCTCCTCCTCCTCCTCCTCCTCCTCCTCCTCCTCCTCCTCCTCCTCCTCCTCCTCCTCCTCTTGTGCTAATACAATTACTATTATTACTATCCCAGTGTGACCTGACCTGTGTGACCTCTGACCTTTTGCCACAGGATTCCCTGGAATGTGACTTCACTGTGACCCGAGAGGAGGTACCTCGGCCACTCAACGCTGAGGTCACACGGCTCTCTTCCTTATGCAGGTCAGTGGTGTGGGGAGGTGTGGTTAGGTTACATTAGGTTAGGTTGGGCAGTTAAGGTTTTGAGGGAATTTTGAGGCAGTTTGTCATGTTTTGAGGGTATATTTAAACAGTTTGGCATATTTTAAGGGCATTTTAGATAGTTTGGCATGTGTTGAGGGTATTTTGAGACAGTTTGATGTGTTTGGTGGGCAGTTTAAGACAGTTTAGTATATTTTGAGACAGTTTGGCATGTTTGAGGATATTTTAAAACAGTTTGACATGTTTTATGGCCATATTGAGATAGTTTGGCATGTTTTAAGGGCATTTTGAGAGTTTGACATTTTTTTAGGGCATTTTAATACATTTTGGCAGGTTTTGAGAGCAATTTAAAACAGTTTGGCTGGTTTTCAGGGTATATTAAGACAATTTGAGAGGTTTTGAAGTGAATTGAAGACAGTTTGGCAGGTTTTCAGGGCATATTAAGACAGTTTGGTATGTTTTGAGGGCAATTTTAGACAGTTTGGCAGGTTTTGAGGCCAATTTAAGATAGTTTGACATGTTTTGATGGCATTTTAAGACAGTTTGGCAGGTTTTGAGGGCATATTAAGGCAGTTTGGCAGATTTTGAGCAATTTATATATATATATATATATATATATATATATATATATATATATATATATATATATATATATATATATATATATAGTTAGGCATTTTGCATTATTGTAAATAACAGCATATTCTTATTTGATTTATAATTAACAGTGGTAGTGGTAGCCTTTTCCAAGATATCATACTGGAATAGGTGGAAGCTTGAATTATATATGTATATTGATTTTAATGCAAGTTTAATTTTTGAGTTACTTGTGTTAACCTAAGGATGTAAAATTTCCATAACTAAGAAAGTAACAATTCTGTTTTGTAATCATGTGCATTGTGTATAATTTGTTGCATATTAATTATTTAAGATCATAGCAATACACTAGAAATTTAGAATAAACTAAAATTTTTCTATTTAATTGAAAAGATTAGGTGAAAGCTCATTTTTCTGAATTGGTCTACTAATGTGTAAGTACATCTTTAATTTGAGACAGATTTGGCATGTTATGAAGCCATTTTAAGGCAGTTTGTCATGTTTTGAGGACATTTTAAGACAGTTTGGTATGTTTTGAGGGCATTTTAAGATAGTTTGCCAGGTTTTGAGGAAATTATAAGACAGTTTGATATGTTTTGATAGGATTTTAAGACAGTTTTGCATGTTTTGAGGTCAGTTAAAAAAGTTTGACATGTTTTAACGGCATTTGAGTTGCGTTCAGTTCAGTTTACAAAATAGTGAAGGTGACTCAATATAAACAGTGCACCTCTCATTACAGGAAAGTCAAGACACACTGCTGCTGGAACACTGCACCACCAAGCCAAGACAAGACAAGCGACAACACAACACAAGCCTTCTACAACACCTACAGCCATCAGCAACACCCAGAGTACAAGACAACACCTGGAGCCATGAAGAATAGTTAGGATAGATTAGCAGTTTGGCATTTTTAATTATAAGGACATTTTAAGACCATTTGACATGTTTTTATGGTATTTTAAGACCATTTGGCATGTTTTTATGGTATTTTAAGACCATTTGGCATGTTTGTATGGTATTTTAAGACCATTTGGCATGTTTTATGGTATGTTAAGACCATTTGGCATGTTTTATGGTATGTTAAGACCATTTGGCATGTTTTATGGTATTTTAAGACCATTTGGCATGTTTTATGGTATTTTAAGACCATTTGGCATGTTTTATGGTATTTTAAGACCATTTGACATGTTTTATGGTATTTTAAGACCATTTGACATGTTTTTATGGTATTTTAAGACCATTTGGCATGTTTATATGGTATTTTAAGACTATTTGGCATGTTTTATATGTTTTAAGACCATTTGACATGTTTTATGGTATTTTAAGACCATTTGACATGTTTTATGGTATTTTAAGACCATTTGGCATGTTTTTATGGTATTTTAAGACCATTTGGCATGTTTTTATGGTATTTTAAGACCATTTGGCATGTTTTGAGGGCATTTGAAGAAAGTTTGGCTATGGTAATACCCTTTTTGACATTAACCCTTCAGTACCATGACACATTTCCATATTCCTTGTGGTGACTATTTGGTGATTTTGTACAGCTTCACAAACTCATGTGGGGTGAAAATTGTGAAGACTGTGGCCATTAATCTTGTGACCTTCATAGACCTTCAATAATGTCAATAAAATGGTCTAATGGTGCACAAATCTCAAGGTAAAATGTGTCCCAGTACTGAAGGGGTTAAGAAGGGTGTATGGAGGTGACAAGATTAATGGGCACAGTCTTCACTATTTCAATCCCCACATGAGTTTGTGAAGCAAGTGTTGGATTCTCTGGACAAAGATGCAGTGTGCTTGTTAAGAGATTGACTCAGCACTCACTCACTCCTTCACTTACTGAACTCAGAGGAATGAAGAATGTGCATTGTTGCTGCTTGTGTGTCAGACAAAGGCCTGTATTCACAAACACTTTGGTGTCTCAACAACACTGCCTTCCAAGGCCACAGAGATCACTGGCAGGGTTTTCAAGAGTGTTTCTCCACTTAATATTGTAGAAATGTCATTCTGCCTCAGGAACCATTCTTCAAAACTCTTTATTCTCTCTCTACCACAATTTTCCAAGGCCACAGAGATGACTGGCAGGGTTTTCAAGACTGTTTCTCCACTTAATAATACAGAAATCTTGTCATTCTGCCTTTAGACTCTCTCTCTCTCTCTCTCTCTCTCTCTCTCTCTCTCTCTCTCTCTCTCTCTCTCTCTCTCTCTCTCTCTCTCTCTCTCTCTCTCTCTCTCTCTCTCTCTCTCTCTCTCTCTCTCTCTCTCTCTCTCTCTCTCTCTCTCTCTCTCTCTCTCTCTCTCTCTCTCTCTCTCTCTCTTAATGGCAATGAAAAGATCTAATGGTACACAAATCTCAAGGTAAAAATGTGTCCCAGTACTGAAGGGGTTAAATAGTGAAGACTGTGGCTATTAATCTTGTCACCTCCATAGACCCTTGCTAATGTTAATAAAATGGTCTAATGGTACACAAATCTCACGGTAAAAAATGTGTCCCAGTACTGAAGGGGTAAAATAGTGAAGATTATGGCCATTAATCTTATGCCTTCAATAGATCTTTTCAAGTGTCAATAAAATGGTCTAATGGTACACAGATCTCAAGGTAGAAATATGTCCCAGTACTGAAGGGGTTAAAATAGTGAAGACTTGCCATTATTCTTCTGCCCTCTATAGACCTTTCCTGATGTCAATAAAATGTCTAATTGTACACAAATTTCAAGGTAAAAATGTGTGTCAATGTTGAAGGGGGTTAAAATAGTGAAGAATGTGGCCATTAGTCTTCTGACGTCTATAGATCTTTCCTACTGTCAATAAAATGGTCTAATGGTACACAAAATCTCAAGATGTCCTAGTATTAAAGGGGTTAAAATAATGAAGAATGTGGCAGTTAATCTTCTGATCTCTGTAGACCTTTCCTAATGTCAATAAAATGGTCTAATGGTACAGAAATGTCAAGGTAAAAATGTGTCCCAGTACTGAAGGGGTTAAAATAGTGAAGACTGTGACCATTAACCTTCTGATGTCTATAAACTTTTCCTAATATCAATAAAATGGTTTAATGGTACACAGATCTCAGGGTAAAATGTGTCCCAGTACTGAAGGGGTTGAAATAGTGAAGACTGTGACCATTAACCTTCTGATGTCTATAAACTTTTCCTAATATCAATAAAATGGTTTAATGGTACACAGATCTCAGGGTAAAAATGTGTCCCAGTACTGAAGGGGTTGAAATAGTGAAGACTGTGGCCTTTAATCTTGTGATCTCCATACACCTCTCCATTTTATTGATATTAGCAAGGGTCTATGGTGGTCAAAGGATTAATGGCCACAGCCTTCACTATTTTAATCAATTCAGTACTGGGACACATTTTTACCTTGAGATTTGTGTACCATTAGACCATTTTAATGACATTAGCAAGGGTTTATTGTGGTCAAAGGATTAATGGCCACAGCCTTCACTGTTTTAATCAATTCAGTACTGGGACACATTTTTACCCTGAGATTTGTGTACCATTAGACCATTTTAATGACATTAGCAAGGGTGTATGGAGGGCACAAGATTAATGTGTGTGTGTGTTGTTTTAAAAATGTTGTTTTCATGTATATTATTACTATTTGATTGTTTACTTTGATTGCTCTCTCTCTCTCTCTCTCTCTCTCTCTCTCTCTCTCTCTCTCTCTCTCTCTCTCTCTCTCTCTCTCTCTCTCTCTCTCTCTCTCTCTCTCTCTCTCTCTCTTTCTACATAGATATACTCTTTTGTACATTATACATTACATCTCTTAGTACAATATTCTCTAAAGAAGTCAGTTAATGCCTTCTATCCGAAAGCCTGCCTCTGTCTGTCTGTCCGTAGCAGCCACTCATTCACTGTACACTTGAACTGCTCGTGGACCAGCTCTCTCTACACTTTGCACAGCAACAAAAGCGTTCCACAAGCCGATATACGTGTTGAGGAACTGCCTTTGTTGGTGCCACGTTCTGCACCTGGGCTGGATCAGCTCCCAGGGCACGGATGACGGTTCTGGTGGCAATCTCGGCCTTCTCCTGATGAGCCTCGCCGCTCGGTCCTGAACCTTGTCCAGGAGAGCGAGATTGGCAAGGCAAGTTTTATATTCATGTTCTCTCTCTCTCTCTCTCTCTCTTTCTCTTTCTCTCTCTCTCTCTCTCTCTCTCTCTCTCTCTTATTTTTATCTGAGTATTTGTTAACTTTTAAAATTGTTTAAAAATAATTTATTAAGTTGAAATTTCTTAAAATTTTTTAAAGTTGTTGAATAATTTATTTCTAGATTTTTCACCATAGGATTTTGCTCACTTTTTTAAGTTGAATTTTTAAGTTGAAAATTTGTGTAGACTTTCTCTGTATTCTTTGTATATTGTTTTATTCAGTTGAAAATATTTGTGGAGTTTTTTTTGCAGGTAATGTCAAAATTGAATAAAAGTGTAGGGAGACTCTTGTATTTAATTTTAGCTCCAATATGCATCCACCTTATCTCCGGAGACTCTTTAGAGTATTTTCGACTTAGTACGATTTTAGGGCCCGTTTTTAGGGCCCGATTTTTTTTCGGCGTTTTTTTTTTTGCCATTTTTCTAGATTTTTACCATTTGTACGATTTTTATTTTTTCGGCGTTTTTTTTGCCATTTTTCTAGATTTTACCATTTTAGTGTTTTTTGGCCAGTAGTGCTGTATTTTTGTATGTAGACCGTTTGAAGATTTTTCAGCCAGATGGTATTTTGGGACCATTTTTACATTAAGTTATTGATCAATGTCATGTAACTTTTTCGCTTTAGTTTCATTTCCTAACAACCACTTTTTGTATTGCTTATGATAGATAATAAATAGAAAGAAAGCTTCAAATCTAGCGCGTTTTATTTCTGGGGTGTGATCGTTTAGAGCGAGTGTAGGTGGTGGTCAATGGAGGCAATATTGGTGTGTCAGACGGATCCAAGCCAGCTTGAGGCGACTACTCACTGAAACCACCCACAACCCACAAATATTCCCAGGAAAGGAAATTTAACAAAACCCACAAATATTCCCAGGAAAGGAAATTTACCGAAACAAAAAGATTTCTTTACACATTATTATTCAGTAGTGACAACAGATCCAAGTACAGTGACACCACCATAATGAGGTGGTAGTGGCAGCAAGCGTTGAATAGGAGGATGTCTGCTATGCGAAGCTGAATCTCTGGACTGCGGTGGTGGAGTTAGTGGTGGTGGTGTAGCAGGTGTTTGCCAGGCCGCTGCGAGGCGAAGTCCCTCAGTGCCAGTAGCTGCGACGGCGACACGTGTATTAGCGGGACGGCAGTGAAGGCCCAATGCGAGGCAGTGCCCCTCCGAGTAGCGGTAGCAGCGGCGGCGGCAACGGTCAATGTAGGCGCAGTGCGAAGCCAGAGAGTCCTTCCTGATGGTGCAGGACGCACGGGATCGCTGCAGTCACGGCTTCGGATCACCAACTCCTGTAATGGAGAAAATTAACTGATTATCTCCATATGTACCACGCCACACTGTCCTACAATACACACTTCACTGCCTCAGTCAGCCTCTCACTCGCCCTCCTCGATCGTTATTCCACTTACACTCCAGTTACACCCTTCTCCCTCGTTCTCCTCCCAGCGTCTCCCGTGTGACGTAGCATCCTGGCCCTTCATCCTGACACTCCCATCCCTTCATTCTCACATCTCCCACGCCAGTCTCAGTAAACCACACCACGTCAAACCCCCTCAAACTTGCCCCACACCCGATCCTCACACCCACACAACCAATCTTGACACATTCATCTACCTGGTAAGTGGAATCTTCCGTGTCTGCCGTCATCTGTAGGTTCTCGTCTCCAATCCTCCGCCTCACCACACCTGCCTCGCCTCTATCACCCACTCATCCAGCCAGTCTCCCTCAGACCGGCGGCAATCTTACGGCGGTGGCGGAGGCTAGAAGTGTTGGTAGTGAGCGTTGTCCGTTAAGTGCAAGGTAGACGAGGCTCATTACCGCTGTGGAGTCAGGCCTTTGGATCGTCAACGCCTGTAATGGACAAAAATAAGCATGAACAAAGCAGTACCTTGTTTACTTGTTCACTAATTATCCCTACAGCTAACAAGCAAGATAGCCCTAAGCAAACTCCTTCACTGCCTCAATCAGCCTTTCACTCTTCATTCTACGTATTCTTACCACCACCACCACCACATGAACCATCTTTTCACTAAAACATGAACAGCAGTATCTTTTTTCACTAATTACTCGTCTCTAAATGACCAACACCACACATTCCCTTCACGTCTTCACTTCCATCCATAATGTGCCCTAACTCACTAATCACTTTATTCCCCTGTCTGTCTGTCCTAAAACTCAACCACTGCCTCAGCCAGCCTTTCACTCGTCTCTACTCAGTTACACGTCTTCACAGTGCCCTAACCCAGCCAAACACTCGCACACACCATCCATCCCTTCTGTCTCCTATTTTATCACACTGCATTCAGTTAGTTCCCATTCTGCCTCCTCTTGCCACGAGCCATTCACGCTCAGTTCATTCCTCCCAGCCATTCCTGATACATCCTACATTGACGCAGACAGACATCGTACAATTAACCTTCCAATAGACAGTGCACATCCTACACATACCCAGTTATCCTTTATCAGTCAACATTCCTAACAACCTCCAAGTTACTAACAATTTCCTATCACCACTGCACTGTCAACGCGCACACACCAACAGCTCATACCTACACTATTCGTTTACATAAAAGCCACTAACCTCTCCTTCCTCTGTGCTGTGCTGTGCTGTGCTGTGCTGTGGTGTGGTCCGATAACCTCACAGCAGCGGCACGTCACCCCGCCGCACGAAAACCCACGTAGATCAAGGTTCCCGTTGCTGTTCCTGCCGCTGCTGAACGTCACGCCCACGACAAGACACAGACGGACACTGGGCTGCGTACACTCGAGGGTCGGTGGTGGCGTGGTGGCTGGAGAGATGTAGCGAGCGTGGTGTCTGGATTAACTGTACTGTTCCAGCTACTGCTGACGTTGCTTCGTTCTTGTCTCACCCCTCCCCAACCTGCCAATAAGGAAAGAGCAACTTGAGGGCAAACGAGCATATGAAACGCTGCCAGTGAACCTAACCACTGGTCCACCACCTGGATATAAACTAGTCACGCTCTTTAACTCCTTCCAAACCAACCATTACACACACTCAATTGCATTAATTTGTTTCATCAAGCATTCTCACCTTCCGTGTAGTACTTACAATTATACACGATTTTTTTTTATCATTATGTTGTAACAGTTTGAAGCTTCCTTCGTAATAAATGATTATGATAAGATGATAATAATAATCTCTCTCTCTCTCTCTCTCTCTCTCTCTCTCTCTCTCTCTCTCTCTCTCTCTCTCTCTCTCTCTCTCTCTCTCTCTAAGTGAACCCTGCCTGTAAATCAACGAATAAAAAAAAAAAGTATCATTAACGAAAAATTGATTATGAAGATAATAATTCTCTCTCTCTCTCTCTCTCTCTCTCTCTCTCTCTCTCTCTCTCTCTCTCTCTCTCTCTCTCTCTCTCTCTCTCTCAAGTGAACCTCCAAGTGCCTGTAAATCAAGGAAAAAAAAAAAAGTATCATTAACGGAAATGAGTAGATATAAAACGTATCTCTCTCTCGGATCACTTTTCTCTCTCTCTCTCTCTCTCTCCAAGTGAACCCTGCCTGCAAATCAACGAATCAATATTAAAAAAAATTAGTAAAAACGTATCATGAACGGATCACTTTTCTAAGGAAGCTTGAGTTGAATTGAGTTGTAAAGACGGAAATGCAACACGTTAGAAGAATGGATAGCTAACCCTTTCAGTACCGTGACACATTACGATATCCCTGCTCTACGCTTACTACTGGGTGACTTTATACAGCTTCACAAACTTACGTGGGGATTAAGATAGTGAAGACTGTGG
>NC_059265.1:3754500-3771697 GCF_017591435.1 Portunus trituberculatus
GTGTGTGTGTGTGTGTGTGTGTGTGTGTGTGTGTGTGTGTGTGTGTGTGTGTGTGTGTGTGTGTGTGTGAATGTAAGTGTGTGTACATATGTCTGCGTGCGTGTGCGTGGGGGTATACGTACGCACGTGTGTGTGTTTTCGTGTGTGTGTTTCACGGTTTGATCTGCTGCAGTTTCTGACGAGACAGCCAGACGTAACCCTACGGAACGAGCTCAGAGCTCATTATTTCCGATCTTGGGATAGGCCTGAGACCAGGCACACACTACACACTGGGACAAGGTCACAACTCCTCGATTTACATCCCGTACCTACTCACTGCTAGGTGAACAGGGGCTACACGTGAAAGGAGACACCCAAATATCTCCACCACGGCCTTGGTATACAGGCCTGAGGGATCATATGTGACGTCAGCACAACTAGGCCTTCGCCGCGCCGCTCTGCTCATCTCTTTTCCCAGAAATGTTCTATCATTTCTGTTTTTATCGAAGATCTTTTCTTTTGTCTTACAATATAAACGTATGATGATGATATTTTGCATTATTTTACCTGAACCATATATTTTACTTAGATTTTTTTTATCAAAATTTCAGCTAAATAATAGCATTTTTAGTACAGTCAGCTAAATAATAGCATAAACCCTATACACCAACATCTGTATATGATATATATATATATATATATATATATATATATATATATATATATATATATATATATATATATATATATATATATATATATATATATACCCTTTATATAATACACACCCTTTAGACCAGCAAGCTAGACCAGCAAAAACATCCCTTTAGACCAGCAAGATAAACATCCCTTTAGACCAGCAAGATAAACATCCCTTTAGACCAGCAAGATAAACATACCCTTTAGACCAGCAAGATAAACATCCCTTTAGACCAGCAAGATAAACATCCCTTTAGACCAGCAAGATAAACATACCCTTTAGACCAGCAAGATAAACATCCCTTTAGACCAGCAAGATAAACATACCCTTTAGACCAGCAAGATAAACATACCCTTTAGACCAGCAAGATAAACATACCCTTTAGACCAGCAAGATAAACATACCCTTTAGACCAGCAAGATAAACATACCCTTTAGACCAGCCATACCCTTTAGCATACCCTTTAAATAGACCAGCAAGATAAATACCCTTTAGACCAGCAAGATAAACATACCCTTTAGACCAGCAAGATAAACATACCCTTTAGACCAGCAAGATAAACATACCCTTTAGACCAGCAAGATAAACATACCCTTTAGACCAGCAAGATAAACATACCCTTTAGACCAGCAAGACCCTTTAAACATAAACACCCTTTAGACCAGCAAGATAAACATACCCTTTAGACCAGCAAGATAAACATACCCTTTAGACCAGCAAGATAAACATACCCTTTAGACCAGCAAGATAAACATACCCTTTAGACCAGCAAGATAAACATACCCTTTAGACCAGCAAGATAAACATACCCTTTAGACCAGCAAGATAAACATACCCTTTAGACCAGCATAAACATACCCTTTAGACCAGCAAGATAAACATACCCTTTAGACCAGCAAGATAAACATACCCTTTAGACCAGCAAGATAAACATACCCTTTAGACCAGCAAGATAAACATACCCTTTAGACCAGCAAGATAAACATACCCTTTAGACCAGCAAGATAAACATCCCTTTAGACCAGCAAGATAAACATCCCTTTAGACCAGCAAGATAAACATACCCTTTAGACCAGCAAGATAAACATACCCTTTAGACCAGCAAGATAAACATACCCTTTAGACCAGCAAGCTAAAACAACCCTTCAGACCAACAAGCTGAAAACACTCCTTTAGACCAACAAGCTAAACCCCCTTTAGACCAGCAAGCTAAAACACCCTTTAAACCAGCAAGCTAAAACACCTCTTTAGACCCCTTTAGATAGGTTAGGGCAGATAGGCTAGGCTAGGGTTAGGTTATTGCCCACCTTTCTCTGTTTATCTTACCAACAATTAATTTGCATAAAAGCTGTTCTTGATTTCAAAACATTTATGTTGATCAATACATTTGTTTCATTACCTACCCTAACCTACCCTTACCTATCCTAACCAAGCCTAAGGTAGTACTCCAGTAGCCAAGGTTCCTATGTTCACCTACACTAAATATATGATAAACTGATATCATCACATCATTATACAGGGTGCAACACGAGTTTCTGCGAATACTTCTAGGAGGCGAAAGAACAAGTTATTCTAAGTAAAAAATGTTCTATACTCATATGACTTTTGAGGCTTTGTTTAGTCGTGGGGTGAAATCTAAGTGTGGCTGGTACGGGCGATTGTTTTATTTCGTAGAAACACCATGTCCACCTTACTGTAAGTGTGTGGTACTTTGAACAGAGATTTTTTTGTCTGTCAAAATCATGCAGTACCATCGAGATTTATTTACCGTCAATCTTGGTGTGAAATTCCGAACAGCTGATCTGCTGCTAGCCTCCCTCAGGCAGGCAAGGTGTCCCCGTATAGCCTATTACTTTATTTGTCAGTAATTACAGACATTCTAACACGGTGTCAGATTTATCTGTAAATTACCTCTCAGTCAATACTACTCGTCTCATTGCAGAATATTGCTGTACCCCAAAACTTGTAGAAATGATAGCCAGTTATGCAGTTTGTTCGATGGTGAAAAGTAGTGGGTTATTCAATCATTTCTGCAAATTTGTGGGTGTTACAGTATCCCATGATCAGACAAGTGGTATTACAGATTACGAATTTACCGGTAAACATTACACAATGTTAACATGTCTGTAATTAGTGACAAATAAAATAAAAGGCTACCCACCTCCCCTGGCAGGAAGGCGGTAGTGAGGCTATCTATACTCCTACACAGCCTTTCTGGTCTCTCCGGCGCGGCTGAGGAACTCCTCCAGCGTTGCCGCTCAGGTGCCCACCACGGTGATGGCCAAGTGTTTCTCGCTTTGTTAAGCATCAATGAAGTATGTCGTAAATACTAAATGCAACAATAAAGCTGTATACGTTTGTAATCGTCAAGGTGTTTGTTCTAAAAGCAAATGACCATTATGTTTTTTTATTGGATGTGACACCTCAGCTCTGCGACGCTGCCGGCCCACGCAGCACATGGGTCACCTGGCTGGCGGGTCAAGGAGGGGGAAGAAGGGAGGAGACGAGGGGATTATCCCATTAAGGAGTGGCTGATAGCGAAGGGAGCACAACCACGGGACGACATGCTGAAGGTGGAACTCTATGACCTTGCAAAGAAACTCTGCAATGGCAAGAAAACTTATGTCATCGATGCTATTGCTGCAGAGGCAGGACATAAGGTTGTACGGCTGCCCCCATACCACTGTCAGTATAACCCGATTGAGCTCATCTGGGCTCAGGTCAAGTGTTACGTTGCAAAGAAAAACACTTTCAAATCTGCTGAACTGAAGCCTTTGGTTGAAGAAGCTGTCGACAGTATAACACCAGAAAACTGGAAGCAGGCAGTGAGGCATGCAGAAGAGCTTCAAGAACAAGATGCAAGACAAGACATAGCGGTTGAGAGATTTGTGGAGTCATTCGTTGTCAACATCGAAGAGAGCTCAGACGACGAGTTATCTGAGTAAGCACCAGAGAGGATTAGGCCTACAGGGATACCTCTATAAAAACGCGCCTATGACTTTTACCCCAGAGGTGGTGTGGAAAAGTCAAAATGATTATCATAATTATCAATATTATTATTATTATTATTATCATTATTATTATTATTTTAATTATTATTATAATTAATAATTATTACCATTATTATTTTATGATCATTATTACATTATTATTATTATTATTATTATTATTATTATTATTATTATTATTATTATTATTATCGTTATTATTACTATCATCATTACGATAAACGTGCATCCATCCATCAGAGAGAGAGAGAGAGAGAGAGAGAGGAGGGCGGAGCTCTAGAGCAATTAGGGCGAGGGAAAGCTCTCTAGGGATCGTCAAGCTATTTTTAGGACAGCTATGGGTGGACGAAACGTAGAAGTGGCAACGCTCAGACGGGCTCCACCTCAGCTCGGACCACAGCCTCCCAGACCACAAAGGCTTATCTCTCTCTCTCTCTCTCTCTCTCTCTCTCTCTCTCTCTCTCGCCTGCCAGACGTCAGTTTTCTCCGGAACACGTGGATCTGTGTGTCTTGAGTCACTTCATTATATAGTGAGGGCGGCTGCGGAGGCGTATGGGCTGACTGGGGAAGCTTGGGCGTGAGCATGCATGGGCGGGACAAATGTGGGCGGCAGTGGGTGTGGAGCTGTTGACGCCGCCCATAGCTTTGTGTGTGTGTGTGTGTGTGTGGTAAGTGAATGGTAAGTGTGTTTGTGTGTGTCGTCATTTTCTCTCTCTCTCTCTCTCTCTCTCGTGTCGTCTGGTCTGGTCTCCTTGCTGTGTCTCGTCTTGTTGACCAGCGTCTGAGGTGATATGATGCTACAATATAGTGGCATGGAAATACTAGTAGTATTGTGTAAACTGACACACTGCCGTTCATGATGGCGAAGGTGGGCAGGTGTGGGTGTTGGCGGTGCTGGTGGAGATATCTACATGCTTGTGTGTAGATAGATAGATACATAAGCTGGTAATTTGTTAGGTTCATTCATACGTAAATTGACAACAGTTCGATGGTGTATACACTGCTATAACAATAAACTTATCAATCAATCAAGTAAACATCAATGAGATTTAAAAGGCGAGTGATGAGAGTGTGGGGAACAGCGGGGGAGGGGGAGGTGGAGAGGAGACGAGCGAGGCCCCTGAGACAAGTTTGGTGTGCGTCACTGACAGGGATAAACTCTCCGTGTCAAGGCCCCATCACACCAGAGGCGGTCCTTACTACGCGCAGCAGGTTCTCAACACGTTCATAAAATTTTTGAGGACGTAGTGGAGACGTGATGGAATTGCGAAATCCCTCCACTGCTACGTATCTACCAAGCCTTTACTGCGTACGTCCCTTGATATCGCTACGATATCACTGTGTCCAATCGGGTTTAACTACGGTCATAACACGCATGTGATCAGGCTCCCGCCACGCTCACTAAGTTCCCGCCATGCTCACTGGGTTCTTACCACGTGCCCAACCAGCGCGCAATACGCTCACGTGACGCAAGCCGGAAGTGCTGCTTCCTGTCACTTCAGTTCTCGCCGGTGGACGTGGAATTCAGCCCACACGGGATTCAGCCCATGGAATTCAGCCCACGCGGGATTCAGCCCACGGAATTCAGCCCACGCGGGGTTCAGTCTACACGGGATTCAGCCCACGGAATTCAGCCCACGCGGGATTCAGCCCACACGGGATTCAGCCCACACGGGATTCCGCCCACACGGAATTCAGCCCACGGAATTCAGCCCACACGGAATTCAGCCCACATGGGATTCAGCCCACGCGGGATTCAGCCCACGCGGGATTCAGCCCACACGGGATTCAGCCCACGCGGGATGCAGCCCACAGGATTCAGCCCACACGGGATTCAGCCCTCGGAATTGCGAATGTGAACACACCCTCTCTCTCATCACGTATATATGCACTCGAACGAAAACACACACATAATCTTCTCTAGCTTAGGGGAGAGTGTGCGTGTGAATGTGACACACACACACACACACACACACTCTCTCTCTCTCTCTCTCTCTCTCTCTCTCTCTCACACACACACGTTGTAGGAAAACAGAAAAATAAGCCTCCCCCAGAAAAAAAAACTAAGTTACAAACTGAAGAAACTAAAAAAAACTATTAGAATATATATATATATATATATATATATATATATATATATATATATATATATATATATATATATATATATATATATATATAGGCTTGCTATGGTGCTCAACCTCCTCGTGGTGCAAGCTGGGTTCGGCGAATAGAGCACTAACTACTGTAAAAATAATGAATAGTCAAAGAATAATATTGCTTTAAGTTATTTACTTTTCTTTTCTAAAAATCCGTTCAGTAGAAATGGTCATATTTCTAAGGGTTCCATGTCAATTAAACCCCTATTCAACTCAACAGTGTGGGCCCGTGAGTTAAGTCCCGTGTGGGCTGAATCCCGTGTGGGCTGAATCCCGTGGCCTGAATCCCGTGTGGGCTGAATCCCGTGTGGGCTGAATCCCGTGTGGGCTGAATCCCGTGTGGACTGAACCCTGCGTGGGCTGAATCCCGCGTGGGCTGAATTCCATGGGTTGAATCCCGTGTGGGCTGAATTCCGCGTGGGCTGAATCCCGTGTGGGCTGAATTCCGTGGGCTGAATCCCGTGTGGGCTTAATTCCGTGTGGGCTGAATTCCGTGGGCAGAATCCCGCGTGGGCTGAATCCCGTGTGGGCTGAATTCCGTGGGCTGAATCCCGTGTGGGCTGAATTCCGTGTGGGCTGAATTCCGTGGGCTGAATCCCGTGCGGGCTGAATACCAATGGAACCGTTCTCGCCTCTCTTCTCTCATCAGTGGTTCTCCAGCTCTTACATCATTATATTCATTATCCTCATAACGTCATGCTGCCCAAATTAACTTGAAACTTTCCATCAGTCTGTGGTAATGACCAAACTGGAGCGACTTTTCAAGGTGGAGCTGGTGACGTAGAATATTTTCATTCGGCAACTGACCACCACCACCACCACTGACCAGACGTCCATTTCATCACCAGACACGAGACCTGGAGTGGGGGGAGAGAGAGAGAAAATGTTGTGCTCTGATAAGATATTCTTATTTTTCCTCTTTCTTCTATTCTTTCCTGTCCTCTTTCTCACTCACTTATTCACTCACTCACTCACTCACTCTGAATCCTGTCCTCCACTACCACCACTACCACCATCAGTTCATTCCTCCACCACGGACACAAACACGTCTTGAAGGAAGGTTAGTCCGCCGCCCTGTCACCTTGGCTGTCTGGCCGGCCACCCTGCGTGCCGCGGGACCAGACGAGCGGTGGAGGGGCGGCGGTCGGGGTTGCGGGTGTAACACTGTGTATGAATATTGTTTGTGTTTTAATTAAGGCGTGTACACACTTGTTGCATTTCCACGTATCGGATCACCGTTGCGTAGCAGTGTTGACAGGATAGTGCTTCACCGTTGCGTGTCAAAATATGACACAAAGTTACGCAACGGGTTCCATCCGCCATTTTTCGGTATTTTGGCGTCATCTCAAAGGAATGATACACAACTCACCAACCTTCGTGTGTGTGTGTGTGTGTGTGTGTGTGGACAAGGAGCGTGGGATCGTCCAGTTGCATGTTCAGTGTTGTCATGGACGGGCATGAATATTTTTTGCAATTTTGACCCCAATTGCAGACAAACTCAAAATCAGTTGTGTGTATCCTTGTCACGTTTTGATACAGTTCCGTCACATGCTGGAATTTCAAGTCAGTCAACACAGTATTGTTTCATTACACATACATAGTGTAGACACCCACCAACTCCGTCATTCATTTTTCCTTTTATTGATTTGATGTTCATGAATAAAACTAAACGTGGCCACAGACAACTGCACATTTGCACTCATATCTACGGTCAGGAACAAACTGAATGACACTGTTGCATCACTCAACGATGATACACCACGCGGATAGGCAAAAATGGGTACAATACCCTGTTGCACGGTAACGCATTATAAGGTGATACGCAACGATGAAACGATGCGTGGAAATTCAGTAAGTGTGTACACACCTTTAGAAAGTGTTGGTGGTGATGATGTCAGTGTGCTGTGTATTGGTGGTGGTGGTGGTGATTGTTGGTGATGGTGTGTTTGCTTGTTTTGCATCGTGAATATTGATTGATTGAGTGGCTGAAAGATTGACGGATTGATGGATAGATTGCCTGTCTAACTAATAGATTCACTGACTGACTGACATTTGGACTGACTTTCTGACTGACTGACTGACTGACTGATTAAATGAATAAAATACTAACTAAATGACTGACTATCTGGCTGACTGACTATTTGGCTAACTGACTGAATGGGCAGATGCGGGAACTGGCAGTGGTTGTGGTGGTGGTGGTGGTAGTGGTATTTATATGCTTGTGTGAAGATAGATGGATAAGCGGGTAATTTGATGGGTTGATAGATATGTAAATAGACAGTTGGGCAAACAAACAGATAGATGGATAGGCAGGCAGATAGATGAGTCAATGAATTCGTATATAAATAATAATATAGATGTGTATGTAGATAGAAAAAAAGTCTATATTGCTCTACTTAGTATCCTGTCACCCTGGTTTATTGTCAGAAATACTCGTATATCAGGCGGTAGAAATGGAGAATGAGAAAAATAGTACAGTCTGCCTTTTAAGCACCTTGTTTATTGCCTCGCGGGATTTGCCAACACTCGCTGTACAACAAGATACAATTTAATATTTCCTGCTTTGACAAATAACAAAAGCTGGACACGATAACGAAGAGGAAGATGTCACAATAACCAATAAATCGACATGTGGTATTTGTATAAGCATAGCGTCTCATTAATAAGAGATTTAGTGACAGATAGTTATCATAAACATATATACATGCGTCCTGACTTCACAGATAACCTTTTGCTACGGCAGTAGTCTCTTAGCGGTGGTGGTGGTGAACACAGTTGTGGCGGTGGGCTATACTGACCCATGCACATCCACACCCAGAGACACACACACACACACACACACACACACACACACACACACACACACACACACACACCCACACACACACACACACACAAATAAAGTGAAGTGTTGCTATATTACCGACAGTTTTCAAGGAGCACCAAGAGGCAATCAGTATGAGAAACCGTGCAAGCCTTCACCACACTGCCTAATCTTCGTCTATTAAAGGTATTTATAAGGCTATTCACTTAATGTTAGGTTTTCTTTACATATGAGAGTGAAAACAGTACGCAAATATTTTCAAGTAATGGTATAAGGAGCATAAAAGAGCAAGGCGTCTGTATTACCCTCTCATATTTGTTTCCTTCACTTACCCTCGGCCAAACATGTGTCACAAGGTAGCCACCAGTCTAACATTTCATTTAGTCTAGTCAAAATTTCTCTGTGTGGCTTAATTTTGGTTTGGTGAGATGATAAAGGCTATATATGGATGTCCCGCCGCCGGTGTTGCCTCCAGGCCGCTTCCCCCCCGACGGTCCCCTAGCCAACACCCTACACCCGCCCTCACCCACCCGTCACCAGCCAGTTGGGTCAAATACTTTTTCCAATATTTCCTGACGCTAATATTACGCTTCCATGGTATGTTTTTATGGTTTCTATAAATGTTTCGTTGTGTTTGAAGTGTGTTCCGCGCCTGTGCTGGGTAAATATGTGGCGTTTAGTGGTGTTTTATGGCGTATGTTAAAGGCTTTTAACGCTCAAAATTTCCCACTTGGAGTTTTGAGCTTTTTCATTTCAAGGTATAAGTGGGCCTTTATGGTAGCAAAAAGTGCCTGTCCTCTTTTAAGTGTGAAATCAATCTATTGAGTGAAATATGTGGACTTTGAAATGGTGTTTGGTGCTGTTGTAAAAGCTCTTATTTTTCTTTATTTTATTTGCTCACGTTTCTGCTTCTCGGTCTAACACGCTGTAGAATGCCCTGAAAGCTAGCTCAGACTCCCTGAAATGTGATAAAATACACGCCAAGTGAAAATGGCTTGACTTTACAGGACGTTTTAAGAGATTTATGGGTTAAAATGTTTTGTACTTTTAACGTACTTAATTTAGACCTTTTTTAAAAACCAGTTAAGCTGGAGATATTTTGATATTTTGAAAATTAGTTTAAGTATTTATCACGTCATAAAATAACAAGCATTTGGCCGTGGCTTCGTTTTTGTAAAAGTCATTTTGAAATGAAATGATTTACGTAATTTAGCCGAGTCAGCCCCGTTCCCGTTCTCTCTCGGATGACCACAGCCCACCCAGGTAGTGGCTGGCGCCAATTTTCCAAATCCACAGTTCGTCGATATTTTGCCTAATATCTAGTGATTTCTACGTGTTTTCGTGGGTTTCTAGGTTCAGATGTTTAGATAATTGTAGCAGAAAGAGGAAGAAAGTTGAAATAAAGGAGGATAAAGAGGAAGAGAGGAGAAATGGAGGAGGAAGAGGAGCAGCAGCAAAGCTACAATACTTAAGTCACCCTCCTTTTCCTAAATATTTTGCCTAATATCTAGTGTTTTGATGTGTTTCTAGGCTCAGACGTGTGGATGGAAGGAGGAGGAGGAAGAAGAAGGAGTAATAATGGAGAAGAATGAAGAAAAAATGAGAAATAAAGGTGGAATAGTAGAAGAAGCCAAGGTGTAATATTTAGGTAAGTGTATTAGTATGTTTTGAGTGTGGTTTGGGAGAACTTTGAGGATTGGTTGGTGTTCTGAGTGGGATTTGGTATTATTATGAGTGTTATAAGTGGTGGGGGGTTAGTGGTCTTTTGGGTGTGTGTGGGGGATATTTAATTAAATATTGGGTGTTTCTAGTGAGTTTGGAGGTATTTTAACCTGTTCTGTGTTTTCTTAGTGTGTTCTGGAATGTTATTGAGATTTTAAGAGGGTTTGGGTATGTGTGGTTTGTCGTGGGTGTGTGTAAGAGTGAATTGGGCCTATACAAGGATTTTTGAGTATGTTTTGAGGCCCTCAACAGGCTAGCTCAGTGTCAGTGGGCCCTTATAACAAGTGTCCTTTATCATTGATTACCCGCTTCGTTCCCAGGTGACGACAGGCAGAATGAGGTGGACGTGGCGGAGGCTGTGGGCGGTCAATTCACGGCGCAGATTACCTACACCTTGCACCACACTGACTGCCCGCCGCTGTTCACTAAAGTCGGGCAAGCCTGTGTCTCCGTGTTCTGCCCTGGATATAGGAGTAAAGGAAATTGTGGTTTTTTGTTGTTGTTGTTGTTGTTTTTCTGTTAAGATTTGTTTGCTCTCTCTCTCTCTCTCTCTCTCTCTCTCTCTCTCTCTCTCTCTCTCTCTCTCTCTCTCTCTCTCTCTCTCTCTCTCTCTCTCTCTCTCTCTCTCTCTCTCTCTCTCTCTCTCTCTCTCTCTCTAGTGTAGTCTAGTGTAGTGTCACTACATGTGTGTGGTGTTGTGTGTGTGTGTGTGTGTGTGTGTGTGTGTGTGTGTGTGTGTGTATCTAGGGATGATATTGGTAACTTGGGTGTCTGTAATGTGTTTTGGGTGAGCTTTTTATATTTTGAGGTGTTGCAGGGTGTTTTGGGTTAGTTTTGAGTGATTTAAGTTGTTTGTGTGTGTGTCAGTTGTGTATGGTGTGTTTTGTGGTGTGGTGTCAGTATTGGTGCATACTGTGTGCTTGTAGTGAATTGTAAGTGCGTTTATTGGTACTATGAGGTTTTTCATGTTGGCAGTATCCAAGGGGATTTGACAAAGCTAGGTTCAATGATTTCAAATTGTTGACCATTATAACAGGTTCGGCAGTGTTCCAAATTGATATGGACAGTAAACTGAACAATTGTTTTGGTATTCCCCTCCTCTGACTAACTAATTCAGCCTCTTTTCACCGCCGAAATGTTGAATCTCCTTCTCTTTTATCGTTATTTTCATGCTAACTGTTCTACAGATCTTGCTATCTTTATGCCTCCCCTCGTCCTGCGGCCTCGCTTTACAAGGCTTTCTTCTCATCCCTATTGTGTCCAACTTCCCAACGCAAGAGTTAACCAGTACTCTCAATCATTCATCCTTTTCATTTGTACAATCTGGAACTCCCTACCTGCATCTGTATTTCTGAATTCTTGCGACTTGTCTTCTTTGAAGAGAGAGATATCGAGGCATTTCCTCCCTTGTTTTGGCTGACGCTTTTCCACTTGTTAGAGGGCCAGCAAACAAGTGGGCTTTTTTTTTTTTTTTTTTATCTTTTCTTTGTTTCTTGCCCTTGGCTGGCGCTCTTCCTACATGAAAAAAAAAACCTCTCGGGACACAAGTCCTCTGCTCATCACTCATCATTCGTCGACGTGTTATCATTGTACCACACGGGCTGGGATTTTCATTGAAGGAAAACTCTCTTCCAAGTCAATTTTACATATATTTCAAATAAAGTAAAGTACATTCGAACAAAAAACGATGAAAGTGACGCGGCACTCTTAACCAACAACAGAGAAACACACTCTCCTCACTTGAATACACGACTTAACTCCACATAATGACACCCTCGATTATATTAACACGAAATTCCACTGCCCTGATCACATTACCCACCTGATCAGAGACCCTCGCTCACCGTGACGCGTCCACACCCACATATGTCCGAGTAGAGTGCCACTCACTCCCTTCATCCGAGATCGCGTCCTTTCCTGCCCCCACTCAAATCTACTGCCCGCGTGCCAATTCACGCAATGTTAAATACGCTGCCTTCCTTACTCTATTCCTCCTTATACATGTTGTAGTACACTTCATGCTAACACTAATATTTCTACCATGCACAACATTCCAAAATCCCTACTCATAAAGTTCCTCCGCTCGTATTAATTATGCGTTTGGTACGGCAGTTTTCCTCCTTAGGCCTACAGAGCCACCCACGCAAACCCGATCCACCTTGGCTCTCCTTAATATACCATACTTATCGTTACATCATCCACAATACCTTCCTCAACCCTCTGTACTACAAGACAACAGGCATTGAGGAGGACGCCATTACAATATTGTTCCATCTCTTGTTCCAGGATTCAGTACTACTAACGCCAAAGAAGTGAGGCAAGTTTTGGAGTGAGCGTGCATGACATACAACGGACACCAGATTGCTACTACTGCCGGTGTTGCCAAAGGAACAAGAGGAGGAAAAAAGGAAGAGGGAGAAGAAAAGGGTGATTCTTGGAGACGTACCAATGAAGTTCTGAAGGTTGGCCACAGATCTTCATCACTGGTGTAGTGTATTTCATTGACCATTTGTAGATTGGGTTGATAAATTTGTAGAATTTGTAGACAGTTGTAGATATGTAGCGGGTATGGTTTTTTGCAATGCCTTATCTACACCAGCAGAAAACGGTAATATTTAGAAGTTATGCATAGCATTGTAATAGGAGTGTACGGTGTACATATGTATATAGTATTTAAGAAAGGAGAGTGTAGACTAAGAGAGGAAGGTAACCTCTTGGGTCACGATTCCTCTGCTCATCACTCATCCTTCCTGTTGTGAAGCACAAAGGTATTGTTACGTGTTTCCCGAGATGATGTTTTGTGAGTCTTTCAATGCAATACTTAATTTAAGTGTCTGGCCAGTGTCTTGTAACGTGGTGCAGTTTTTGTTACTTGTATTTATTTTTCATACCTACTGATATGACGATATCTTGTGAATGATACTCCTATATATTTCTAATGGCAACACAATATCTCTTGATATAATAAAATGCATAATGTATCGACTTGTTTTCCTATCAGTTGAAAGAGATGCAAAACAATATCTGGTTTGCAAGTGAAGCGAAATTAGTGAACAATTTGTTGCATGGCGCCACAGCGTCTGAGGTGATATAATGCCACAATATAGTTGCATGGAAATACTAGTAGTAATGTGTAAACTGACACACTCCCGTTCATGATGGCGAAGGTGGGCAGGTGTGGGTGTTGGCGGTGCTGGAGAAGATATTTACATGCTTGTGTGTAGATAGATAGATAGATAACTTGGTAATTTGATAGGTTCATTCATAGGGAAATGAACAACATTTCGATGGTATATACACTGCTACAACAATAAACTTATCAATCAATCAATTAAACATCAATCGGATTTAAAAGGCGAGTGATTAGAGGGTGGCGATCGAGACTCCCGAGACAGGTTTGCTCTGCGTCACTCGGAGGGATAAACGGTCAACGGGGCCCTATACTGATTAGCCTGTGTGTTAATCAAGCCAATTACTTCGTCTAGGAACATTTGTAGCATGTACAACAATGATTTGGCGATCTTTTTGCGGCTTTTCAAGGTGGATCTGGTGACGTAGAATATTTCCATTTGGCAACTCCCACCACGTCCACCACCACCACCGCCGCCAGTGACCAGACGTCCTCTTCCTCACCAGACACGAGACCTGGGAACACGGTGACCGCCCCACTTGCCCCACCTAGTCCACCAGCTCCACCTGCTCAGTGAGAGGGTGAGTCTATTAATAGAGTGGAGGTAACAAACATGATGAGACAGTGATGGGACGGTAATGGGGCGGATAATTTAATAGAAAGCTGTATAATAATGCACTGAAGGGGTGACGTGACGTGTGGGAGTGAGTGGATAGAGAAGGGTAGTTAATTAATGGTTCCACAGTGTCATTAGTGATGGGACGGTGATGGGACAGTGACGGGGTTGACAGGCTGTACTAGGAAGGTGTGTCGTGCATTGAAGGAGTCACATGTGGACAGTTAGCGGTAAGGTAGTTAATTAGGCGTATGGTAGTTATAATGCGTGGGGAGGGTGGTGCCTGCTTTAACAAGAAACACAAGAGGGCATGGCGAGGTGGACTGCTGGAAGATAATTACACTGAACTCTGCTTTATGTAGTGCATCAATCACCACCACAAGATGGAGACACTCTTTGTAAGAGTTACACGCCGCCTCCTGACACTTCTAGTAAACACCCTTATCTCTCTCTCTCTCTCTCTCTCTCTCTCTCTCTCTCTCTCTCTCTCTCTCTCTCTCTCTCTCTCTCTCTCTCTCTCGCCTGCCAGACGTCAGTTTTCTCCGGAACACGTGGATCTGTGTGTCTTGAGTCACTTCATTATATAGTGAGGGCGGCTGCGGAGGCGTATGGGCTGACTGGGAAGCTTGGGCGTGAGCATGCATGGGCGGGACAAATATGGGCGGCAGTGGGTGTGGAGCTGTTGACGCCGCCCATAGCTTTGTGTGTGTGTGTGTGTGTGTGTGTGTGTGTGTGTGTGTGTGTGTGTGTGTGTGTGTATCGTCTCTCTCCTCTCTCTCTCTCTCTCTCTCTCTCTCTCTCTCTCTCTCTCTCTCTCTCTCTCTCTCTCTCTCTCTCTCTCTCTCTCTCTCTCTCGTGTCGTCTGGTCTGGTCTGGTCTCCTTGCTGTGTCTCGTCTTGTTGACCAGCGTCTGAGGTGATATGATGCTACAATATAGTGGCATGGAAATACTAGTAGTATTGTGTAAACTGACACACTGCCGTTCATGATGGCGAAGGTGGGCAGGTGTGGGTGTTGGCGGTGCTGGTGGAGATATCTACATGCTTGTGTGTAGATAGATAGATACATAAGCTGGTAATTTGTTAGGTTCATTCATACGTAAATTGACAACAGTTCGATGGTGTATACACTGCTATAACAATAAACTTATCAATCAATCAAGTAAACATCAATGAGATTTAAAAGGCGAGTGATGAGAGTGTGGGGAACAGCGGGGGAGGGGGAGGTGGAGAGGAGACGAGCGAGGCCCCTGAGACAAGTTTGGTGTGCGTCACTGACAGGGATAAACTCTCCGTGTCAAGGCCCCATCACACCAGAGGCGGTCCTTACTACGCGCAGCAGGTTCTCAACACGTTCATAAAATTTTTGAGGACGTAGTGGAGACGTGATGGAATTGCGAAATCCCTCCACTGCTACGTATCTACCAAGCCTTTACTGCGTACGTCCCTTGATATCGCTACGATATCACTGTGTCCAATCGGGTTTAACTACGGTCATAACACGCATGTGATCAGGCTCCCGCCACGCTCACTAAGTTCCCGCCATGCTCACTGGGTTCTTACCACGTGCCCAACCAGCGCGCAATACGCTCACGTGACGCAAGCAGGAAGTGCTGCTTCCTGTCACTTCAGTTCTCGCCTCTCTTCTCTCATCAGTGGTTCTCCAGCTCTTACATCATTATATTCATTATCCTCATAACGTCATGCTGCCCAAATTAACTTCAAACTTTCCATCAGTCTGTGGTAATGACCAAACTGGAGCGACTTTTCAAGGTGGAGCTGGTGACGTAGAATATTTTCATTTGGCAACTGACCACCACCACCACCACTGACCAGACGTCCATTTCATCACCAGACACGAGACCTGGAGTGGGGGAGAGAGAGAAAATGTTGTGCTCTGATAAGATATTCTTATTTTTCCTCTTTCTTCTATTCTTTCCTGTCCTCTTTCTCACTCACTTATTCACTCACTCACTCACTCACTCTGAATCCTGTCCTCCACTACCACCACTACCACCATCAGTTCATTCCTCCACCACGGACACAAACACGTCTTGAAGGAATGTTAGTCCGCCGCCCAGAGTCACCTTGGCTGTCTGGCCGGCCACCCTGCGTGCCGCGGGACCAGAGGAGCGGTGGAGGGCGGCGGTCGGGGTTGCGGGTGTAACACTGTGTATGAATATTGTTTGTGTTTTAATTAAGGCGTGTACACACTTGTTGCATTTCCACGTATCGGATCACCGTTGCGTAGCAGTGTTGACAGGATAGTGCTTCACCGTTGCGTGTCAAAATATGACACAAAGTTACGCAACGGGTTCCATCCGCCATTTTTCGGTATTTTGGCGTCATCTCAAAGGAATGATACACAACTCACCAACCTTCGTGTGTGTGTGTGTGTGTGTGTGTGTGTGTGTGTGTGGACAAGGAGCGTGGGATCGTCCAGTTGCATGTTCAGTGTTGTCGTGGACGGGCATGAATATTTTTTGCAATTTTGACCCCAATTGCAGACAAACTCAAAATCAGTTGTGTGTATCCTTGTCACGTTTTGATACAGTTCCGTCACATGCTGGAATTTCAAGTCAGTCAACACAGTATTGTTTCATTACACATACATAGTGTAGACACCCACCAACTCCGTCATTCATTTTTCCTTTTATTGATTTGATGTTCATGAATAAAACTAAACGTGGCCACAGACAACTGCACATTTGCACTCATATCTACGGTCAGGAACAAACTGAATGACACTGTTGCATCACTCAACGATGATACACCACGCGGATAGGCAAAAATGGGTACAATACCCTGTTGCACGGTAACGCATTATAAGGTGATACGCAACGATGAAACGATGCGTGGAAATTCAGTAAGTGTGTACACACCTTTAGAAAGTGTTGGTGGTGATGATGTCAGTGTGCTGTGTATTGGTGGTGGTGGTGGTGATTGTTGGTGATGGTGTGTTTGCTTGTTTTGCATCGTGAATATTGATTGATTGAGTGGCTGAAAGATTGACGGATTGATGGATAGATTGCCTGTCTAACTAATAGATTCACTGACTGA
>NC_059265.1:3772197-3784566 GCF_017591435.1 Portunus trituberculatus
AATGCTATGCATAACTTCTAAATATTACCGTTTTCTGCTGGTGTAGATAAGGCATTGCAAAAAACCATACCCGCTACATATCTACAACTGTCTACAAATTCTACAAATTTATCAACCCAATCTACAAATGGTCAATGAAATACACTACACCAGTGATGAAGATCTGTGGCCAACCTTCAGAACTTCATTGGTACGTCTCCAAGAATCATCCTTTTCTTCTCCCTCTTCCTTTTTTCCTCCTCTTGTTCCTTTGGCAACACCGGCAGTAGTAGCAATCTGGTGTCCGTTGTATGTCATGCACGCTCACTCCAAAAACTTGCCTCACTTCTTTGGCGTTAGTAGTACTGAATCCTGGAACAAGAGATGGAACAATATTGTAATGGCGTCCTCCTCAATGCCTGTTGTCTTGTAGTACAGAGGGTTGAGGAAGGTATTGTGGATGATGTAACGATAAGTATGGTATATTAAGGAGAGCCAAGGTGGATCGGGTTTGCGTGGGTGGCTCTGTAGGCCTAAGGAGGAAAACTGCCGTACCAAACGCATAATTAATACGAGCGGAGGAACTTTATGAGTAGGGATTTTGGAATGTTGTGCATGGTAGAAATATTAGTGTTAGCATGAAGTGTACTACAACATGTATAAGGAGGAATAGAGTAAGGAAGGCAGCGTATTTAACATTGCGTGAATTGGCACGCGGGGCAGTAGATTTGAGTGGGGGCAGGAAAGGACGCGATCTCGGATGAAGGGAGTGAGTGGCACTCTACTCGGACATATGTGGGGTGTGGACGCGTCACGGTGAGCGAGGGTCTCTGATCAGGTGGGTAATGTGATCAGGGCAGTGGAATTTCGTGTTAATATAATCGAGGGTGTCATTATGTGGAGTTAAGTCGTGTATTCAAGTGAGGAGAGTGTGTTTCTCTGTTGTTGGTTAAGAGTGCCGCGTCACTTTCATCGTTTTTTGTTCGAATGTACTTTACTTTATTTGAAATATATGTAAAATTGACTTGGAAGAGAGTTTTCCTTCAATGAAAATCCCAGCCCGTGTGGTACAATGATAACACGTCGACGAATGATGAGTGATGAGCAGAGGACTTGTGTCCCGAGAGGTTTTTTTTCATGTAGGAAGAGCGCCAGCCAAGGGCAAGAAACAAAGAAAAGATAAAAAAAAAAAAGGCCCACTTGAGTGCTGGCTCTCTAAAAGTGGAAAAGCGTCAGCCAAAACAAGGGAGGAAATGCCTCGATATCTCTCTCTTCAAAGAAGACAAGTCGCAAGAATTCAGAAATACAGATGCAGGTAGGAGTTCCAGATTGTACAAATGAAAAGGATGAATGATTGAGAGTACTGGTTAACTCTTGCGTTGGGAAGTTGGACACAATAGGGATGAGAAGAAAGCCTTGTAAAGCGAGGCCGCAGGACGAGGGGAGGCATAAAGATAGCAAGATCTGTAGAACAGTTAGCATGAAAATAACGATAAAAGAGAAGGAGATTCAACATTTCGGCGGTGAAAAAGAGGCTGAATTAGTTAGTCAGAGGAGATGAATACCAAAACAATTGTTCAGTTTACTGTCCATATCAATTTGGAACACTGCCGAACCTGTTATAATGGTCAACAATTTGAAATCATTGAACCTAGCTTTGTCAAATCCCCTTGGATACTGCCAACATGAAAAACCTCATAGTACCAATAAACGCACTTACAATTCACTACAAGCACACAGTATGCACCAATACTGACACCACACCACAAAACACACCATACACAACTGACACACACACAAACAACTTAAATCACTCAAAACTAACCCAAAACACCCTGCAACACCTCAAAATATAAAAAGCTCACCCAAAACACATTACAGACACCCAAGTTACCAATATCATCCCTAGATATACACACACACACACACACACACACACACACACACACACACTGTAGTGAACACCACTACACTACACTAGAGAGAGAGAGAGAGAGAGAGAGAGAGAGAGAGAGAGAGAGAGAGAGAGAGAGAGAGAGAGAGAGAGAGAGAGAGAGAGAGAGAGAGAGAGAGAGAGAGAGAGAGAGACAAACAAATCTTAACAGAACAACAACAACAAAAAACCACAATTTCCTTTACTCCTATATCCAGGGCAGAACACGGAGACACAGGCTTGCCCGACTTTAGTGAACAGCGGCGGGCAGTCAGTGTGGTGCAAGGTGTAGGTAATCTGCGCCGTGAATTGACCGCCCACAGCCTCCGCCACGTCCACCTCATTCTGCCTGTCGTCACCTGGGAACGAAGCGGGTAATCAATGATAAAGGACACTTGTTATAAGGGCCCACTGACACTGAGCTAGCCTGTTGAGGGCCTCAAAACATACTCAAAAATCCTTGTATAGGCCCAATTCACTCTTACACACACCCACGACAAACCACACATACCCAAACCCTCTTAAAATCTCAATAACATTCCAGAACACACTAAGAAAACACAGAACAGGTTAAAATACCTCCAAACTCACTAGAAACACCCAATATTTAATGAAATATCCCCACACACACCCAAAAGACCACTAACCCCCCACCACTTATAACACTCATAATAATACCAAATCCCACTCAGAACACCAACCAATCCTCAAAGTTCTCCCAAACCACACTCAAAACATGCTAATACACTTACCTAAATATTACACCTTGGCTTCTTCTACTATTCCACCTTTATTTCTCATTTTTCTTCATTCTTCTCCATTATTACTCCTTCTTCTTCCTCCTCCTCCTTCCATCCACACGTCTGAGCCTAGAAACACATCAAAACACTAGATATTAGACAAAATATTCAGGAAAAGGAGGGTGACTTAAGTATTGTAGCTTTGCTGCTGCTCCTCTTCCTCCTCCATTTCTCCTCTCTTCCTCTTTATCCTCCTTTATTTCAACTTTCTTCCTCTTTCTGCTACAATTATCTAAACATCTGAACCTAGAAACCCACGAAAACACGTAGAAATCACTAGATATTAGGCAAAATATCGACGAACTGTGGATTTGGAAAATTGGCGCCAGCCACTACCTGGGTGGGCTGTGGTCATCCGAGAGAGAACGGGAACGGGGCTGACTCGGCTAAATTACGTAAATCATTTCATTTCAAAATGACTTTTACAAAAACGAAGCCACGGCCAAATGCTTGTTATTTTATGACGTGATAAATACTTAAACTAATTTTCAAAATATCAAAATATCTCCAGCTTAACTGGTTTTTAAAAAAGGTCTAAATTAAGTACGTTAAAAGTACAAAACATTTTAACCCATAAATCTCTTAAAACGTCCTATAAAGTCAAGCCATTTTCACTTGGCGTGTATTTTATCACATTTCAGGGAGTCTGAGCTATCTTTCAGGGCATTCTACAGCGTGTTAGACCGAGAAGCAGAAACGTGAGCAAATAAAATAAAGAAAAATAAGAGCTTTTTACAACAGCACCAAACACCATTTCAAAGTCCACATATTTCACTCAATAGATTGATTTCACGCTTAAAAGAGTATAACCGACTTTTTGACACCATAATGGCCCACTTATACCTTGAAATGGAAAAGCTCAAAACTCCAAGTGGGAAATTTTGAGCGTTAAAAACCTTTAACATACGCCATAAAACACCACTAAACGCCACATATTTACCCAGCACAGGCGCGGAACACACTTCAAACACAACGAAACATTTATAGAAACCATAAAAACATACCATGGAAGCGTAATATTAGCGTCAGGAAATATTGGAAAAAAAGTATTTGACCCAACAGGCTGGTGACGGGTGGGTGAGGGCGGGTGTAGGGTGTTGGCTAGGGGACCGTCGGGGGGGAAGCGGCCTGGAGGCAACACCGGCGGCGGGACATCCATATATAGCCTTTATCATCTCACCAAACCAAAATTAAGCCACACAGAGAAATTTTGACTAGACTAAATGAAATGTTAGACTGGTGGCTACCTTGTGACACATGTTTGGCCGAGGGTAAGTGAAGGAAACAAATATGAGAGGGTAATACAGACGCCTTGCTCTTTTATGCTCCTTATACCATTACTTGAAAATATTTGCGTACTGTTTTCACTCTCATATGTAAAGAAAACCTAACATTAAGTGAATAGCCTTATAAATACCTTTAATAGACGAAGATTAGGCAGTGTGGTGAAGGCTTGCACGGTTTCTCATACTGATTGCCTCTTGGTGCTCCTTGAAAACTGTCGGTAATATAGCAACACTTCACTTTATTTGTGTGTGTGTGTGTGTGTGTGTGTGTGTGTGTGTGTGTGTGTGTGTGTGTGTCTCTGGGTGTGGATGTGCATGGGTCAGTATAGCCCACCGCCACAACTGTGTTCACCACCACCACCGCTAGAGACTACTGCCGTAGCAAAAGGTTATCTGTGAAGTCAGGACGCATGTATATATGTTTATGATAACTATGTCACTAAATCTCTTATTAATGAGACGCTATGCTTATACAAATACCACATGTCGATTTATTGGTTATTGTGACATCTTCCTCTTCGTTATCGTGTCCAGCTTTTGTTATTTGTCAAAGCAGGAAATATTAAATTGTATCTTGTTGTACAGCGAGTGTTGGCAACTCCCGCGAGGCAATAAACAAGGTGCTTAAAAGGCACTCGCTTTACAAGGCTTTCTTCTCATCCCTATTGTGTCCAACTTCCCAACGCAAGAGTTAACCAGTACTCTCAATCATTCATCCTTTTCATTTGTACAATCTGGAACTCCCTACCTGCATCTGTATTTCTGAATTCCTGCGACTTGTCTTCTTTGAAGAGAGAGATATCGAGGCATTTCCTCCCTTGTTTTGGCTGACGCTTTTCCACTTTTTAGAGAGCCAGCACTCAAGTGGGCCTTTTTTTTTTATCTTTTCTTTGTTTCTTGCCCTTGGCTGGCGCTCTTCCTACATGAAAACCTCTCGGGACACAAGTCCTCTGCTCATCACTCATCATTCGTCGACGTGTTATCATTGTACCACACGGGCTGGGATTTTCATTGAAGGAAAACTCTCTTCCAAGTCAATTTTACATATATTTCAAATAAAGTAAAGTACATTCGAACAAAAAACGATGAAAGTGACGCGGCACTCTTAACCAACAACAGAGAAACACGAGAGGCACCCTTAACACTCTCTCCTTACTTGAATTCACGACTTAACTCCACATAATGACACCCTCGATTATATTAACACGAAATTCCACTGCCCTGATCACATTACCCACCTGATCAGAGACCCTCGCTCACCGTGACGCGTCCACACCCCACCAATGTCCGAGTAGAGAGTGCCACTCACTCCCTTCATCCGAGATCGCGGCTTTTCCTGCCCCCTACTCAAATCTACTGCCCCGCGTGCCAATTCACGCAATGTTAAATACGCTGCCTTCCTTACTCTATTCCTCCTTATACATGTTGTAGTACACTTCATGCTAACACTAATATTTCTACCATGCACAACATTCCAAAATCCCTACTCATAAAGTTCCTCCGCTCGTATTAATTATGCGTTTGGTACGGCAGTTTTCCTCCTTAGGCCTACAGAGCCACCCACGCAAACCCGATCCACCTTGGCTCTCCTTAATATACCATACTTATCGTTACATCATCCACAATACCTTCCTCAACCCTCTGTACTACAAGACAACAGGCATTGAGGAGGACGCCATTACAATATTGTTCCATCTCTTGTTCCAGGATTCAGTACTACTAACGCCAAAGAAGTGAGGCAAGTTTTTGGAGTGAGCGTGCATGACATACAACGGACACCAGACTGCTACTACTGCCGGTGTTGCCAAAGGAACAAGAGGAGGAAAAAAGGAAGAGGGAGAAGAAAAGGGTGATTCTTGGAGACGTACCAATGAAGTTCTGAAGGTTGGCCACAGATCTTCATCACTGGTGTAGTGTATTTCATTGACCATTTGTAGATTGGGTTGATAAATTTGTAGAATTTGTAGACAGTTGTAGATATGTAGCGGGTATGTTTTTTGCAATGCCTTATCTACACCAGCAGAAAACGGTAATATTTAGAAGTTATGCATAGCATTGTAATAGGAGTGTACGGTGTACATATGTATATAGTATTTAAGGAAGGAGAGTGTAGACTAAGAGAGGAAGGTAACCTCTTGGGTCACGATTCCTCTGCTCATCACTCATCCTTCCTGTTGTGAAGCACAAAGGTATTGTTACGTGTTTCCCGAGATGATGTTTTGTGAGTCTTTCAATGCAATACTTAATTTAAGTGTCTGGCCAGTGTCTTGTAACGTGGTGCAGTTTTTGTTACTTGTATTTATTTTTCATACCTACTGATATGACGATATCTTGTGAATGATACTCCTATATATTTCTAATGGCAACACAATATCTCTTGATGTAATAAAATGCATAATGTATCGACTTGTTTTCCTATCAGTTGAAAGAGATGCAAAACAATATCTGGTTTGCAAGTGAAGCGAAATTAGTCAACAATTTGTTGCATGGCGCCACAGCGTCTGAGGTGATATGATGCCACAATATAGTTGCATGGAAATACTAGTAGTAATGTGTAAACTGACACACTCCCGTTCATGATGGCGAAGGTGGGCAGGTGTGGGTGTTGGCGGTGCTAGTGGAGATTTTTACATGCTTGTGTGTAGATAGATAGATAGATAAGTTGGTAATTTGATAGGTTCATTCACAGGAAATGACAACAGTTCGATGGTGTATACATTGTTACAACAATAAACTTATCAATCAATCAATTAAACATCAATCGGATTTAAAAGGCGAGTGATTAGAGGGTGGCGATCGAGACTCCCGAGACAAGTTTGCTCTGCGTCACTGGGAGGGATAAACGGTCATTAGAGTCAACGGGGCCCTATACTGATTAGCCTATGTGTAAGTCAAGCCAATTACTTCGTCTAGGAACATTTGTAGCATGTACAACAATGATTTAGCGACCTTTTTGCGGCTTTTCAAGGTGGATCTGGTGACGTAGAATATTTCCATTTGGCAACTCCCCACCACCATCACCACCACCACAATCAGTGACCAGACGTCCATTTCCTCACCAGACACGAGACCTGTGAACACGGTGACCGCCCCACTTGCCCCACCTAGTCCACCAGCTCCACCTGCTCAGTGAGAGGGTGAGTCTATTAATAGAGTGGAGGTAACAAACATGATGAGACAGTGATGGGACGGTAATGGGGCGGATAATTTAATAGAAAGCTGTATAATAATGCACTGAAGGGGTGACGTGACGTGTGGGAGTGAGTGGATAGAGAAGGGTAGTTAATTAATGGTGCCACAGAGTCATTAGTGATGGGACGGTGATGGGACAGTGACGGGGTGGACAGGCTGTACTAGGAAGGTGTCACATGTGGACAATTAGCTGGTGGAGGGTAGTTAAGGTAGTTAATTAGGCGTATGGTAGTTATAATGCATGGGGAGGGTGGTGCCTGCTTTAACAAGAAACACAAGAGGGCATGGCGAGGTGGACTGCTGGAAGATAATTACACTGAACTCTGCTTTATGTAGTGCATCAATCACCACCACAAGATGGAGACACTCTTTGTAACAGTTACACGCCGCCACCTGACACTTCTAGTAAACACCCTTATCTCTCTCTCTCTCTCTCTCTCTCTCTCTCTCTCTCTCTCTCTCTCCTGCCAGACGTCAGTTTTCTCCGGAACACGTGGATCTGTGTGTCTTGAGTCACTTCATTATATAGTGAGGGCGGCTGCGGAGGCGTATGGGCTGACTGGGAAGCTTGGGCGTGAGCATGCATGGGCGGGACAAATATGGGCGGCAGTGGGTGTGGAGCTGTTGACGCCGCCCATAGCTTTGTGTGTGTGTGTGTGTGTGTGTGTGTGTTTGTGTGTATCGTGATTCTCCTCTCTCTCTCTCTCTCTCTCTCTCTCTCTCTCGTGTCGTCTGGTCTGGTCTGGTCTCCTTGCTGTGTCTCGTCTTGTTGACCAGCGTCTGAGGTGATATGATGCTACAATATAGTGGCATGGAAATACTAGTAGTATTGTGTAAACTGACACACTGCCGTTCATGATGGCGAAGGTGGGCAGGTGTGGGTGTTGGCGGTGCTGGTGGAGATATCTACATGCTTGTGTGTAGATAGATAGATACATAAGCTGGTAATTTGTTAGGTTCATTCATACGTAAATTGACAACAGTTCGATGGTGTATACACTGCTATAACAATAAACTTATCAATCAATCAAGTAAACATCAATGAGATTTAAAAGGCGAGTGATGAGAGTGTGGGGAACAGCGGGGGAGGGGGAGGTGGAGAGGAGACGAGCGAGGCCCCTGAGACAAGTTTGGTGTGCGTCACTGACAGGGATAAACTCTCCGTGTCAAGGCCCCATCACACCAGAGGCGGTCCTTACTACGCGCAGCAGGTTCTCAACACGTTCATAAAATTTTTGAGGACGTAGTGGAGACGTGATGGAATTGCGAAATCCTCCACTGCTACGTATCTACCAAGCCTTTACTGCGTACGTCCCTTGATATCGCTACGATATCATTGTGTCCAATCGGGTTTAACTACGGTCATAACACGCATGTGATCAGGCTCCCGCCACGCTCACTAAGTTCCCGCCATGCTCACTGGGTTCTTACCACGTGCCCAACCAGCGCGCAATACGCTCACGTGACGCAAGCAGGAAGTGCTGCTTCCTGTCACTTCAGTTCTCGCCTCTCTTCTCTCATCAGTGGTTCTCCAGCTCTTACATCATTATATTCATTATCCTCATAACGTCATGCTGCCCAAATTAACTTGAAACTTTCCATCAGTCTGTGGTAATGACCAAACTGGAGCGACTTTTCAAGGTGGAGCTGGTGACGTAGAATATTTTCATTTGGCAACTGACCACCACCACCACCACTGACCAGACGTCCATTTCATCACCAGACACGAGACCTGGGGTGGGGGGAGAGGGAGAGAAAATGTTGTGCTCTGATAAGATATTCTTATTTTTCCTCTTTCTTCTATTCTTTCCTGTCCTCTTTCTCACTCACTTATTCACTCACTCACTCACTCACTCACTCTGAATCCTGTCCTCCACTACCACCACTCCCACCATCAGTTCATTCCTCCACCACGGACACAAACACGTCTTGAAGGAAGGTTAGTCCGCCGCCCAGAGTCACCTCGGCTGTCTGGCTGGCCACCCTGCGTGCCGCGGGACCAGAGGAGCGGTGGAGGGCGGCGGTCGGGGTTGCGGGTGTAACACTGTGTATGAATATTGTTTGTGTTTTAATTAAGGCGTGTACACACTTGTTGCATTTCCACGTATCGGATCACCGTTGCGTAGCAGTGTTGACAGGATAGTGCTTCACCGTTGCGTGTCAAAATATGACACAAAGTTACGCAACGGGTTCCATCCGCCATTTTTCGGTATTTTGGCGTCATCTCAAAGGAATGATACACAACTCACCAACCTTCGTGTGTGTGTGTGTGTGTGTGTGTGTGTGTGTGTGTGTGGACAAGGAGCGTGGGATCGTCCAGTTGCATGTTCAGTGTTGTCGTGGACGGGCATGAATATTTTTTGCAATTTTGACCCCAATTGCAGACAAACTCAAAATCAGTTGTGTGTATCCTTGTCACGTTTTGATACAGTTCCGTCACATGCTGGAATTTCAAGTCAGTCAACACAGTATTGTTTCATTACACATACATAGTGTAGACACCCACCAACTCCGTCATTCATTTTTCCTTTTATTGATTTGATGTTCATGAATAAAACTAAACGTGGCCACAGACAACTGCAGATTTGCACTCATGGCTACGGTCAGGAACAAACTGAATGACACTGTTGCATCACTCAACGATGATACACCACGCGGATAGGCAAAAATGGGTACAATACCCTGTTGCACGGTAACGCATTATAAGGTGATACGCAACGATGAAACGATGCGTGGAAATTCAGTAAGTGTGTACACACCTTTAGAAAGTGTTGGTGGTGATGATGTCAGTGTGCTGTGTATTGGTGGTGGTGGTGGTGATTGTTGGTGATGGTGTGTTTGCTTGTTTTGCATCGTGAATATTGATTGATTGAGTGGCTGAAAGATTGACGGATTGATGGATAGATTGCCTGTCTAACTAATAGATTCACTGACTGACTGACATTTGGACTGACTTTCTGACTGACTGACTGACTGACTGATTAAATGAATAAAATACTAACTAAATGACTGACTATCTGGCTGACTGACTATTTGGCTAACTGACTGAATGGGCAGATGCGGGAACTGGCAGTGGTTGTGGTGGTGGTGGTGGTGGTGGTAGTGGTATTTATATGCTTGTGTGAAGATAGATGGATAAGCGGGTAATTTGATGGGTTGATAGATATGTAAATAGACAGTTGGGCAAACAAACAGATAGATGGATAGGCAGGCAGATAGATGAGTCAATGAATTCGTATATAAATAATAATATAGATGTGTATGTAGATAGAAAAAGTCTATATTGCTCTACTTAGTATCCTGTCACCCTGGTTTATTGTCAGAAATACTCGTATATCAGGCGGTAGAAATGGAGAATGAGAAAAATAGTACAGTCTGCCTTTTAAGCACCTTGTTTATTGCCTCGCGGATTTGCCAACACTCGCTGTACAACAAGATACAATTTAATATTTCCTGCTTTGACAAATAACAAAAGCTGGACACGATAACGAAGAGGAAGATGTCACAATAACCAATAAATCGACATGTGGTATTTGTATAAGCATAGCGTCTCATTAATAAGAGATTTAGTGACAGATAGTTATCATAAACATATATACATGCGTCCTGACTTCACAGATAACCTTTTGCTACGGCAGTAGTCTCTTAGCGGTGGTGGTGGTGAACACAGTTGTGGCGGTGGGCTATACTGACCCATGCACATCCACACCCAGAGACACACACACACACACACACACACACACACACACACACACACACACACACACACACATAAAGTGAAGTGTTGCTATATTACCGACAGTTTTCAAGGAGCACCAAGAGGCAATCAGTATGAGAAACCGTGCAAGCCTTCACCACACTGCCTAATCTTCGTCTATTAAAGGTATTTATAAGGCTATTCATTTAATGTTAGGTTTTCTTTACATATGAGAGTGAAAACAGTACGCAAATATTTTCAAGTAATGGTATAAGGAGCATAAAAAGAGCAAGGCGTCTGTATTACCCTCTCATATTTGTTTCCTTCACTTACCCTCGGCCAAACATGTGTCACAAGGTAGCCACCAGTCTAACATTTCATTTAGTCTAGTCAAAATTTCTCTGTGTGGCTTAATTTTGGTTTGGTGAGATGATAAAGGCTATATATGGATGTCCCGCCGCCGGTGTTGCCTCCAGGCCGCTTCCCCGACGGTCCCCTAGCCAACACCCTACACCCGCCCTCACCCACCCGTCACCAGCCAGTTGGGTCAAATACTTTTTTTCCAATATTTCCTGACGCTAATATTACGCTTCCATGGTATGTTTTTATGGTTTCTATAAATGTTTCGTAGTGTTTGAAGTGTGTTCCGCGCCTGTGCTGGGTAAATATGTGGCGTTTAGTGGTGTTTTATGGCGTATGTTAAAGGCTTTTAACGCTCAAAATTTCCCACTTGGAGTTTTGAGCTTTTCCATTTCAAGGTATAAGTGGGCCATTATGGTGTCAAAAAGTCGGTTATACTCTTTTAAGTGTGAAATCAATCTATTGAGTGAAATATGTGGACTTTGAAATGGTGTTTGGTGCTGTTGTAAAAAGCTCTTATTTTTCTTTATTTTATTTGCTCACGTTTCTGCTTCTCGGTCTAACACGCTGTAGAATGCCCTGAAAGATAGCTCAGACTCCCTGAAATGTGATAAAATACACGCCAAGTGAAAATGGCTTGACTTTACAGGACGTTTTAAGAGATTTATGGGTTAAAATGTTTTGTACTTTTAACGTACTTAATTTAGACCTTTTTTAAAAACCAGTTAAGCTGGAGATATTTTGATATTTTGAAAATTAGTTTAAGTATTTATCACGTCATAAAATAACAAGCATTTGGCCGTGGCCTCGTTTTTTGTAAAAGTCATTTTTGAAATGAAATGATTTACGTAATTTAGCCGAGTCACCCCCGTTCCCGTTCTCTCTCGGATGACCACAGCCCACCCAGGTAGTGGCTGGCGCCAATTTTCCAAATCCACAGTTCGTCGATATTTTGCCTAATATCTAGTGATTTCTACGTGTTTTCGTGGGTTTCTAGGTTCAGATGTTTAGATAATTGTAGCAGAAAGAGGAAGAAAGTTGAAATAAAGGAGGATAAAGAGGAAGAGAGGAGAAATGGAGGAGGAAGAGGAGCAGCAGCAAAGCTACAATACTTAAGTCACC
>NC_059265.1:3785066-3802566 GCF_017591435.1 Portunus trituberculatus
TAAAGAAAACCTAACATTAAGTGAATAGCCTTATAAATACCTTTAATAGACGAAGATTAGGCAGTGTGGTGAAGGCTTGCACGGTTTCTCATACTGATTGCCTCTTGGTGCTCCTTGAAAACTGTCGGTAATATAGCAACACTTCACTTTATTTGTGTGTGTGTGTGTGTGTGTGTGTGTGTGTGTGTGTGTGTGTGTGTGTGTGTGTGTGTGTGTCTGGGTGTGGTGTGTGCATGGGTCAGTATAGCCCACCGCCACAACTGTGTTCACCACCACCACCGCTAAGAGACTACTGCCGTAGCAAAAGGTTATCTGTGAAGTCAGGACGCATGTATATATGTTTATGATAACTATCTGTCACTAAATCTCTTATTAATGAGACGCTATGCTTATACAAATACCACATGTCGATTTATTGGTTATTGTGACATCTTCCTCTTCGTTATCGTGTCCAGCTTTTGTTATTTGTCAAAGCAGGAAATATTAAATTGTATCTTGTTGTACAGCGAGTGTTGGCAAATCCGCGAGGCAATAAACAAGGTGCTTAAAAGGCAGACTGTACTATTTTTCTCATTCTCCATTTCTACCGCCTGATATACGAGTATTTCTGACAATAAACCAGGGTGACAGGATACTAAGTAGAGCAATATAGACTTTTTCTATCTACATACACATCTATATTATTATTTATATACGAATTCATTGACTCATCTATCTGCCTGCCTATCCATCTATCTGTTTGTTTGCCCAACTGTCTATTTACATATCTATCAACCCATCAAATTACCCGCTTATCCATCTATCTTCACACAAGCATATAAATACCACTAAACCACCACCACCACCACCACCACCACAACCACTGCCAGTTCCCGCATCTGCCCATTCAGTCAGTTAGCCAAATAGTCAGTCAGCCAGATAGTCAGTCATTTAGTTAGTATTTTCATTCATTTAATCAGTCAGTCAGTCAGTCAGTCAGAAAGTCAGTCCAAATGTCAGTCAGTCAGTGAATCTATTAGTTAGACAGGCAATCTATCCATCAATCCGTCAATCTTTCAGCCACTCAATCAATCAATATTCACGATGCAAAACAAGCAAACACACCATCACCAACAATCACCACCACCACCACCAATACACAGCACACTGACATCATCACCACCAACACTTTCTAAAGGTGTGTACACACTTACTGAATTTCCACGCATCGTTTCATCGTTGCGTATCACCTTATAATGCGTTACCGTGCAACAGGGTATTGTACCCATTTTTGCCTATCCGCGTGGTGTATCATCGTTGAGTGATGCAACAGTGTCATTCAGTTTGTTCCTGACCGTAGATATGAGTGCAAATGTGCAGTTGTCTGTGGCCACGTTTAGTTTTATTCATGAACATCAAATCAATAAAAGGAAAAATGAATGACGGAGTTGGTGGGTGTCTACACTATGTATGTGTAATGAAACAATACTGTGTTGACTGACTTGAAATTCCAGCATGTGACGGAACTGTATCAAAACGTGACAAGGATACACACAACTGATTTTGAGTTTGTCTGCAATTGGGGTCAAAATTGCAAAAAATATTCATGCCCGTCCACGACAACACTGAACATGCAACTGGACGATCCCACGCTCCTTGTCACACACACACACACACACACACACACACACACACACACACACACACACGAAGGTTGGTGAGTTGTGTATCATTCCTTTGAGATGACGCCAAAATACCGAAAAATGGCGGATGGAACCCGTTGCGTAACTTTGTGTCATATTTTGACACGCAACGGTGAAGCACTATCCTGTCAACACTGCTACGCAACGGTGATCCGATACGTGGAAATGCAACAAGTGTGTACACGCCTTAATTAAAACACAAACAATATTCATACACAGTGTTACACCCGCAACCCCGACCGCCGCCCCTCCACCGCTCCTCTGGTCCCGCGGCACGCAGGGTGGCCAGCCAGACAGCCGAGGTGACTCTGGGCGGCGGACTAACCTTCCTTCAAGACGTGTTTGTGTCCGTGGTGGAGGAATGAACTGATGGTGGTAGTGGTGGTAGTGGAGGACAGGATTCAGAGTGAGTGAGTGAGTGAGTGAATAAGTGAGTGAGAAAGAGGACAGGAAAGAATAGAAGAAAGAGGAAAAATAAGAATATCTTATCAGAGCACAACATTTTCTCTCTCTCCCCCACCCCAGGTCTCGTGTCTGGTGATGAAATGGACGTCTGGTCAGTGGTGGTGGTGGTGGTCAGTTGCCAAATGAAAATATTCTACGTCACCAGCTCCACCTTGAAAAGTCGCTCCAGTTTGGTCATTACCACAGACTGATGGAAAGTTTGAAGTTAATTTGGGCAGCATGACGTTATGAGGATAATGAATATAATGATGTAAGAGCTGGAGAACCACTGATGAGAGAAGAGAGGCGAGAACTGAAGTGACAGGAAGCAGCACTTCCTGCTTGCGTCACGTGAGCGTATTGCGCGCTGGTTGGGCACGTGGTAAGAACCCAGTGAGCATGGCGGGAACTTAGTGAGCGTGGCGGGAGCCTGATCACATGCGTGTTATGACCGTAGTTAAACCCGATTGGACACAATGATATCGTAGCGATATCAAGGGACGTACGCAGTAAAGGCTTGGTAGATACGTAGCAGTGGAGGGATTTCGCAATTCCATCACGTCTCCACTACGTCCTCAAAAATTTTATGAACGTGTTGAGAACCTGCTGCGCGTAGTAAGGACCGCCTCTGGTGTGATGGGGCCTTGACACGGAGAGTTTATCCCTGTCAGTGACGCACACCAAACTTGTCTCAGGGGCCTCGCTCGTCTCCTCTCCACCTCCCCCTCCCCCGCTGTTCCCCACACTCTCATCACTCGCCTTTTAAATCTCATTGATGTTTACTTGATTGATTGATAAGTTTATTGTTATAGCAGTGTATACACCATCGAACTGTTGTCAATTTACGTATGAATGAACCTAACAAATTACCAGCTTATGTATCTATCTATCTACACACAAGCATGTAGATATCTCCACCAGCACCGCCAACACCCACACCTGCCCACCTTCGCCATCATGAACGGCAGTGTGTCAGTTTACACAATACTACTAGTATTTCCATGCCACTATATTGTAGCATCATATCACCTCAGACGCTGGTCAACAAGACGAGACACAGCAAGGAGACCAGACCAGACCAGACGACACGAGAGAGAGAGAGAGAGAGAGAGAGAGAGAGAGAGAGAGAGAGAGAGAGAGAGAGAGAGAGAGAGAGAGAGAGAGAGAGAGAGAGAGACGAGAATCACGATACACACACACACACACACACACACACACACACACACACACACACACACACACAAAGCTATGGGCGGCGTCAACAGCTCCACACCCACTGCCGCCCATATTTGTCCCGCCCATGCATGCTCACGCCCAAGCTTCCCCAGTCAGCCCATACGCCTCCGCAGCCGCCCTCACTATATAATGAAGTGACTCAAGACACACAGATCCACGTGTTCCGGAGAAAACTGACGTCTGGCAGGCGAGGAGAGAGAGAGAGAGAGAGAGAGAGAGAGAGAGAGAGAGAGAGAGAGAGAGAGAGAGAGAGATAAGGGTGTTTACTAGAAGTGTCAGGAGGCGGCGTGTAACTCTTACAAAGAGTGTCTCCATCTTGTGGTGGTGATTGATGCACTACATAAAGCAGAGTTCAGTGTAATTATCTTCCAGCAGTCCACCTCGCCATGCCCTCTTGTGTTTCTTGTTAAAGCAGGCACCACCCTCCCACGCATTATAACTACCATACGCCTAATTAACTACCTTACCGCTAACTGTCCACATGTGACTCCTTCAATGCACGACACACCTTCCTAGTACAGCCTGTCAACCCCGTCACTGTCCCATCACCGTCCCATCACTAATGACACTGTGGCACCATTAATTAACTACCCTTCTCTATCCACTCACTCCCACACGTCACGTCACCCCTTCAGTGCATTATTATACAGCTTTCTATTAAATTATCCGCCCCATTACCGTCCCATCACTGTCTCATCATGTTTGTTACCTCCACTCTATTAATAGACTCACCCTCTCACTGAGCAGGTGGAGCTGGTGGACTAGGTGGGGCAAGTGGGGCGGTCACCGTGTTCCCAGGTCTCGTGTCTGGTGAGGAAGAGGACGTCTGGTCACTGGCGGCGGTGGTGGTGGTGGACGTGGTGGGAGTTGCCAAATGGAAATATTCTACGTCACCAGATCCACCTTGAAAAGCCGCAAAAAGATCGCCAAATCATTGTTGTACATGCTACAAATGTTCCTAGACGAAGTAATTGGCTTGATTAACACACAGGCTAATCAGTATAGGGCCCCGTTGACCGTTTATCCCTCCGAGTGACGCAGAGCAAACCTGTCTCGGGAGTCTCGATCGCCACCCTCTAATCACTCGCCTTTTAAATCCGATTGATGTTTAATTGATTGATTGATAAGTTTATTGTTGTAGCAGTGTATACACCATCGAAATGTTGTTCATTTCCCTATGAATGAACCTATCAAATTACCAAGTTATCTATCTATCTATCTACACACAAGCATGTAAATATCTTCTCCAGCACCGCCAACACCCACACCTGCCCACCTTCGCCATCATGAACGGGAGTGTGTCAGTTTACACATTACTACTAGTATTTCCATGCAACTATATTGTGGCATTATATCACCTCAGACGCTGTGGCGCCATGCAACAAATTGTTCACTAATTTCGCTTCACTTGCAAACCAGATATTGTTTTGCATCTCTTTCAACTGATAGGAAAACAAGTCGATACATTATGCATTTTATTATATCAAGAGATATTGTGTTGCCATTAGAAATATATAGGAGTATCATTCACAAGATATCGTCATATCAGTAGGTATGAAAAATAAATACAAGTAACAAAAACTGCACCACGTTACAAGACACTGGCCAGACACTTAAATTAAGTATTGCATTGAAAGACTCACAAAACATCATCTCGGGAAACACGTAACAATACCTTTGTGCTTCACAACAGGAAGGATGAGTGATGAGCAGAGGAATCGTGACCCAAGAGGTTACCTTCCTCTCTTAGTCTACACTCTCCTTTCTTAAATACTATATACATATGTACACCGTACACTCCTATTACAATGCTATGCATAACTTCTAAATATTACCGTTTTCTGCTGGTGTAGATAAGGCATTGCAAAAAACCATACCCGCTACATATCTACAACTGTCTACAAATTCTACAAATTTATCAACCCAATCTACAAATGGTCAATGAAATACACTACACCAGTGATGAAGATCTGTGGCCAACCTTCAGAACTTCATTGGTACGTCTCCAAGAATCACCCTTTTCTTCTCCCTCTTCCTTTTTTCCTCCTCTTGTTCCTTTGGCAACACCGGCAGTAGTAGCAGTCTGGTGTCCGTTGTATGTCATGCACGCTCACTCCAAAAACTTGCCTCACTTCTTTGGCGTTAGTAGTACTGAATCCTGGAACAAGAGATGGAACAATATTGTAATGGCGTCCTCCTCAATGCCTGTTGTCTTGTAGTACAGAGGGTTGAGGAAGGTATTGTGGATGATGTAACGATAAGTATGGTATATTAAGGAGAGCCAAGGTGGATCGGGTTTGCGTGGGTGGCTCTGTAGGCCTAAGGAGGAAAACTGCCGTACCAAACGCATAATTAATACGAGCGGAGGAACTTTATGAGTAGGGATTTTGGAATGTTGTGCATGGTAGAAATATTAGTGTTAGCATGAAGTGTACTACAACATGTATAAGGAGGAATAGAGTAAGGAAGGCAGCGTATTTAACATTGCGTGAATTGGCACGCGGGGCAGTAGATTTGAGTGGGGGCAGGAAAGGACGCGATCTCGGATGAAGGGAGTGAGTGGCACTCTCTACTCGGACATATGTGGGGTGTGGACGCGTCACGGTGAGCGAGGGTCTCTGATCAGGTGGGTAATGTGATCAGGGCAGTGGAATTTCGTGTTAATATAATCGAGGGTGTCATTATGTGGAGTTAAGTCGTGTATTCAAGTGAGGAGAGTGTGTTTCTCTGTTGTTGGTTAAGAGTGCCGCGTCACTTTCATCGTTTTTTGTTCGAATGTACTTTACTTTATTTGAAATATATGTAAAATTGACTTGGAAGAGAGTTTTCCTTCAATGAAAATCCCAGCCCGTGTGGTACAATGATAACACGTCGACGAATGATGAGTGATGAGCAGAGGACTTGTGTCCCGAGAGGTTTTTTTTTCATGTAGGAAGAGCGCCAGCCAAGGGCAAGAAACAAAGAAAAGAAAAAAAAAAAAAAAGGCCCACTTGAGTGCTGGCTCTCTAAAAAGTGGAAAAGCGTCAGCCAAAACAAGGGAGGAAATGCCTCGATATCTCTCTCTTCAAAGAAGACAAGTCGCAAGAATTCAGAAATACAGATGCAGGTAGGGAGTTCCAGATTGTACAAATGAAAAGGATGAATGATTGAGAGTACTGGTTAACTCTTGCGTTGGGAAGTTGGACACAATAGGGATGAGAAGAAAGCCTTGTAAAGCGAGGCCGCAGGACGAGGGGAGGCATAAAGATAGCAAGATCTGTAGAACAGTTAGCATGAAAATAACGATAAAAGAGAAGGAGATTCAACATTTCGGCGGTGAAAAGAGGCTGAATTAGTTAGTCAGAGGAGGGGAATACCAAAACAATTGTTCAGTTTACTGTCCATATCAATTTGGAACACTGCCGAACCTGTTATAATGGTCAACAATTTGAAATCATTGAACCTAGCTTTGTCAAATCCCCTTGGATACTGCCAACATGAAAAACCTCATAGTACCAATAAACGCACTTACAATTCACTACAAGCACACAGTATGCACCAATACTGACACCACACCACAAAACACACCATACACAACTGACACACACACAAACAACTTAAATCACTCAAAACTAACCCAAAACACCCTGCAACACCTCAAAATATAAAAAGCTCACCCAAAACACATTACAGACACCCAAGTTACCAATATCATCCCTAGATACACACACACACACACACACACACACACACACACACACACACACACACACACACACACACAGAGAGAGAGAGAGAGAGAGAGAGAGAGAGAGAGAGAGAGAGAGAGAGAGAGAGAGAGAGAGAGAGAGAGAGAGAGAGAGAGAGAGAGAGAGAGAGAGAGAGAGAGAGAGAGAGAGCAAACAAATCTTAACAAACAAAAACAACAACAACAACAAAAAACCACAATTTCCTTTACTCCTATATCCAGGGCAGAACACGGAGACACAGGCTTGCCCGACTTTAGTGAACAGCGGCGGGCAGTCAGTGTGGTGCAAGGTGTAGGTAATCTGCGCCGTGAATTGACCGCCCACAGCCTCCGCCACGTCCACCTCATTCTGCCTGTCGTCACCTGGGAACGAAGCGGGTAATCAATGATAAAGGACACTTGTTATAAGGGCCCACTGACACTGAGCTAGCCTGTTGAGGGCCTCAAAACATACTCAAAAATCCTTGTATAGGCCCAATTCACTCTTACACACACCCACGACAAACCACACATACCCAAACCCTCTTAAAATCTCAATAACATTCCAGAACACACTAAGAAAACACAGAACAGGTTAAAATACCTCCAAACTCACTAGAAACACCCAATATTTAATTAAATATCCCCCACACACACCCAAAAGACCACTAAACCCCCCACCACTTATAACACTCATAATAATACCAAATCCCACTCAGAACACCAACCAATCCTCAAAGTTCTCCCAAACCACACTCAAAACATACTAATACACTTACCTAAATATTACACCTTGGCTTCTTCTACTATTCCACCTTTATTTCTCATTTTTTCTTCATTCTTCTCCATTATTACTCCTTCTTCTTCCTCCTCCTCCTTCCATCCACACGTCTGAGCCTAGAAACACATCAAAACACTAGATATTAGGCAAAATATTTAGGAAAAGGAGGGTGACTTAAGTATTATGGCTTTGCTGCTGCTCCTCTTCCTCCTCCATTTCTCCTCTCTTCCTCTTTATCCTCCTTTATTTCAACTTTCTTCCTCTTTCTGCTACAATTATCTAAACATCTGAACCTAGAAACCCACGAAAACACGTAGAAATCACTAGATATTAGGCAAAATATCGACGAACTGTGGATTTGGAAAATTGGCGCCAGCCACTACCTGGGTGGGCTGTGGTCATCCGAGAGAGAACGGGAACGGGGCTGACTCGGCTAAATTACGTAAATCATTTCATTTCAAAATGACTTTTACAAAAACGAAGCCACGGCCAAATGCTTGTTATTTTATGACGTGATAAATACTTAAACTAATTTTCAAAATATCAAAATATCTCCAGCTTAACTGGTTTTTAAAAAAGGTCTAAATTAAGTACGTTAAAAGTACAAAACATTTTAACCCATAAATCTCTTAAAACGTCCTATAAAGTCAAGCCATTTTCACTTGGCGTGTATTTTATCACATTTCAGGGAGTCTGAGCTAGCTTTCAGGGCATTCTACAGCGTGTTAGACCGAGAAGCAGAAACGTGAGCAAATAAAATAAAGAAAAATAAGAGCTTTTTACAACAGCACCAAACACCATTTCAAAGTCCACATATTTCACTCAATAGATTGATTTCACACTTAAAAGAGGACAGGCACGACTTTTGCTACCATAAAGGCCCACTTATACCTTGAAATGAAAAAGCTCAAAACTCCAAGTGGGAAATTTTGAGCGTTAAAAGCCTTTAACATACGCCATAAAACACCACTAAACGCCACATATTTACCCAGCACAGGCGCGGAACACACTTCAAACACAACGAAACATTTATAGAAACCATAAAAACATACCATGGAAGCGTAATATTAGCGTCAGGAAATATTGGAAAAAAAGTATTTGACCCAACAGGCTGGTGACGGGTGGGTGAGGGCGGGTGTAGGGTGTTGGCTAGGGGACCGTCGGGGGGGAAGCGGCCTGGAGGCAACACCGGCGGCGGGACATCCATATATAGCCTTTATCATCTCACCAAACCAAAATTAAGCCACACAGAGAAATTTTGACTAGACTAAATGAAATGTTAGACTGGTGGCTACCTTGTGACACATGTTTGGCCGAGGGTAAGTGAAGGAAACAAATATGAGAGGGTAATACAGACGCCTTGCTCTTTTATGCTCCTTATACCATTACTTGAAAATATTTGCGTACTGTTTTCACTCTCATATGTAAAGAAAACCTAACATTAAGTGAATAGCCTTATAAATACCTTTAATAGACGAAGATTAGGCAGTGTGGTGAAGGCTTGCACGGTTTCTCATACTGATTGCCTCTTGGTGCTCCTTGAAAACTGTCGGTAATATAGCAACACTTCACTTTATTTGTGTGTGTGTGTGTCTGTGTGTGTGTGTGTGTGTGTGTGTGTCTGTGGGTGTGTGTGTGTGCGTGTGTGTGTCTCTGGGTGTGGATGTGCATGGGTCAGTATAGCCCACCGCCACAACTGTGTTCACCACCACCACCGCTAAGAGACTACTGCCGTAGCAAAAGGTTATCTGTGAAGTCAGGACGCATGTATATATGTTTATGATAACTATCTGTCACTAAATCTCTTATTAATGAGACGCTATGCTTATACAAATACCACATGTCGATTTATTGGTTATTGTGACATCTTCCTCTTCGTTATCGTGTCCAGCTTTTGTTATTTGTCAAAGCAGGAAATATTAAATTGTATCTTGTTGTACAGCGAGTGTTGGCAAATCCGCGAGGCAATAAACAAGGTGCTTAAAAGGCAGACTGTACTATTTTTCTCATTCTCCATTTCTACCGCCTGATATACGAGTATTTCTGACAATAAACCAGGGTGACAGGATACTAAGTAGAGCAATATAGACTTTTTTTCTATCTACATACACATCTATATTATTATTTATATACGAATTCATTGACTCATCTATCTGCCTGCCTATCCATCTATCTGTTTGTTTGCCCAACTGTCTATTTACATATCTATCAACCCATCAAATTACCCGCTTATCCATCTATCTTCACACAAGCATATAAATACCACCACCACCACCACCACCACCACCACCACAACCACTGCCAGTTCCCGCATCTGCCCATTCAGTCAGTTAGCCAAATAGTCAGTCAGCCAGATAGTCAGTCATTTAGTTAGTATTTTATTCATTTAATCAGTCAGTCAGTCAGTCAGTCAGAAAGTCAGTCCAAATGTCAGTCAGTCAGTGAATCTATTAGTTAGACAGGCAATCTATCCATCAATCCGTCAATCTTTCAGCCACTCAATCAATCAATATTCACGATGCAAAACAAGCAAACACACCATCACCAACAATCACCACCACCACCACCAATACACAGCACACTGACATCATCACCACCAACACTTTCTAAAGGTGTGTACACACTTACTGAATTTCCACGCATCGTTTCATCGTTGCGTATCACCTTATAATGCGTTACCGTGCAACAGGGTATTGTACCCATTTTTGCCTATCCGCGTGGTGTATCATCGTTGAGTGATGCAACAGTGTCATTCAGTTTGTTCCTGACCGTAGATATGAGTGCAAATGTGCAGTTGTCTGTGGCCACGTTTAGTTTTATTCATGAACATCAAATCAATAAAAGGAAAAATGAATGACGGAGTTGGTGGGTGTCTACACTATGTATGTGTAATGAAACAATACTGTGTTGACTGACTTGAAATTCCAGCATGTGACGGAACTGTATCAAAACGTGACAAGGATACACACAACTGATTTTGAGTTTGTCTGCAATTGGGGTCAAAATTGCAAAAAATATTCATGCCCGTCCACGACAACACTGAACATGCAACTGGACGATCCCACGCTCCTTGTCACACACACACACACACACACACACACACACACACACACACACACACACACGAAGGTTGGTGAGTTGTGTATCATTCCTTTGAGATGACGCCAAAATACCGAAAAATGGCGGATGGAACCCGTTGCGTAACTTTGTGTCATATTTTGACACGCAACGGTGAAGCACTATCCTGTCAACACTGCTACGCAACGGTGATCCGATACGTGGAAATGCAACAAGTGTGTACACGCCTTAATTAAAACACAAACAATATTCATACACAGTGTTACACCCGCAACCCCGACCGCCGCCCTCCACCGCTCCTCTGGTCCCGCGGCACGCAGGGTGGCCGGCCAGACAGCCAAGGTGACTCTGGGCGGCGGACTAACCTTCCTTCAAGACGTGTTTGTGTCCGTGGTGGAGGAATGAACTGATGGTGGTAGTGGTGGTAGTGGAGGACAGGATTCAGAGTGAGTGAGTGAGTGAGTGAATAAGTGAGTGAGAAAGAGGACAGGAAAGAATAGAAGAAAGAGGAAAAATAAGAATATCTTATCAGAGCACAACATTTTCTCTCTCTCCCCCACCCCAGGTCTCGTGTCTGGTGATGAAATGGACGTCTGGTCAGTGGTGGTGGTGGTGGTCAGTTGCCAAATGAAAATATTCTACGTCACCAGCTCCACCTTGAAAAGTCGCTCCAGTTTGGTCATTACCACAGACTGATGGAAAGTTTGAAGTTAATTTGGGCAGCATGACGTTATGAGGATAATGAATATAATGATGTAAGAGCTGGAGAACCACTGATGAGAGAAGAGAGGCGAGAACTGAAGTGACAGGAAGCAGCACTTCCTGCTTGCGTCACGTGAGCGTATTGCGCGCTGGTTGGGCACGTGGTAAGAACCCAGTGAGCATGGCGGGAACTTAGTGAGCGTGGCGGGAGCCTGATCACATGCGTGTTATGACCGTAGTTAAACCCGATTGGACACAGTGATATCGTAGCGATATCAAGGGACGTACGCAGTAAAGGCTTGGTAGATACGTAGCAGTGGAGGGATTTCGCAATTCCATCACGTCTCCACTACGTCCTCAAAAATTTTATGAACGTGTTGAGAACCTGCTGCGCGTAGTAAGGACCGCCTCTGGTGTGATGGGGCCTTGACACGGAGAGTTTATCCCTGTCAGTGACGCACACCAAACTTGTCTCAGGGGCCTCGCTCGTCTCCTCTCCACCTCCCCCTCCCCCGCTGTTCCCCACACTCTCATCACTCGCCTTTTAAATCTCATTGATGTTTACTTGATTGATTGATAAGTTTATTGTTATAGCAGTGTATACACCATCGAACTGTTGTCAATTTACGTATGAATGAACCTAACAAATTACCAGCTTATGTATCTATCTATCTACACACAAGCATGTAGATATCTCCACCAGCACCGCCAACACCCACACCTGCCCACCTTCGCCATCATGAACGGCAGTGTGTCAGTTTACACAATACTACTAGTATTTCCATGCCACTATATTGTAGCATCATATCACCTCAGACGCTGGTCAACAAGACGAGACACAGCAAGGGAGACCAGACCAGAGACGAGAGAGAGAGAGAGAGAGAGAGAGAGAGAGAGAGAGAGAGAGAGAGAGAAATGACGACACACACAAACACACTTACCATTCACTTACCACACACACACACACACACACACAAAGCTATGGGCGGCGTCAACAGCTCCACACCCACTGCCGCCCACATTTGTCCCGCCCATGCATGCTCACGCCCAAGCTTCCCCAGTCAGCCCATACGCCTCCGCAGCCGCCCTCACTATATAATGAAGTGACTCAAGACACACAGATCCACGTGTTCCGGAGAAAACTGACGTCTGGCAGGCGAGGAGAGAGAGAGAGAGAGAGAGAGAGAGAGAGATAAGGGTGTTTACTAGAAGTGTCAGGTGGCGGCGTGTAACTCTTACAAAGAGTGTCTCCATCTTGTGGTGGTGATTGATGCACTACATAAAGCAGAGTTCAGTGTAATTATCTTCCAGCAGTCCACCTCGCCATGCCCTCTTGTGTTTCTTGTTAAAGCAGGCGCCAATTATAATGCTATAAAGTGCTTATACATTATTTCAAAGTGAGGTGCGCATCTTGTTATTGTGCTTCACACAGCCACTCACTCACGACCCTGCTTAAAGCCAAACAACCTCCAACCACCATCGACAAGAGTGTGGACACCTTCGCGAGGAGAGTGTGCACACTTCGCACATACACACAGCCTGCCAGGCCACGGCCTTCTCCTACAGGCCTGATGGATGTGACCTTCAGTGCGAGTAGGCCATCCGCGTCTACTGGGTGTGTCGGGAGTGTTTGGGAACTCCGCCGTGGTCTTGTTTGAAGTGGTTTTGGTGCACTCACTAGGCCTTCTGCCATGCCTTACAAGTGTTGCGTTCCTTTATGTAAAGGGAATGACAAAAGTGGGCCAAAGGTGTGCTTATTTTCATTCCCAAAAGAAGAGAAGCTTGCGCGGGCTTGGCTTCATGCTATCAAGCAAGCAGACTCATCCCCAACCAAAAGCACCAAGGTAAGTCAACTAAACCAATGTTTATTGTATACAACTAGTAGACTTTTATCCACATTATAATACAGGGTGTAACACGAGTTTCTGCGAATACTTGTAGAGGTGAAAGTACAAGTTTGTTTAGTCGTGGGGTGAAATTCAAGTGCATGTGGCGGGGTGACTGTTACACCGGCTGGGCCGGTCGGGTGTTTTATGTTATACAAACACTATATCAACTTACTCCACCTTACTGTAAGTGTGTGGCATTTTGAATATATTTTCTTAATCACAGCACAATCAAAATGTATTTACCGTCACCGTCTTAACGTGAAATTTCAAACAGCTAATTTTCTGCTAGATAGCCTCACTACCGCCTTCCTGCCAGGGGAGGTGGGTAGCCTTTTATTTTATTTGTCACTAATTACAGACATGTTAACATTGTGTAATGTTTACCGGTAAATTCGTAATCTGTAATACCACTTGTCTGATCATGGGATACTGTAACACCCACAAATTTGCAGAAATGATTGAATAACCCACTACTTTTCACCATCGAACAAACTGCATAACTGGCTATCATTTCTACAAGTTTTGGGGTACAGCAATATTCTGCAATGAGACGAGTAGTATTGACTGAGAGGTAATTTACAGATAAATCTGACACCGTGTTAGAATGTCTGTAATTACTGACAAATAAAGTAATAGGCTATACGGGGACACCTTGCCTGCCTGAGGGAGGCTAGCAGCAGATCAGCTGTTCGGAATTTCACACCAAGATTGACGGTAAATAAATCTCGATGGTACTGCATGATTTTGACAGACAAAAAATCTCTGTTCAAAGTACCACACACTTACAGTAAGGTGGACATGGTGTTTCTACCAAATAAAACAATCGCCCGTACCAGCCACACTTAGATTTCACCCCACGACTAAACAAAGCCTCAAAAGTCATATGAGTATAGAACATTTTTTACTTAGAATAACTTGTTCTTTCGCCTCCTAGAAGTATTCGCAGAAACTCGTGTTGCACCCTGTATAATGATGTGATGATATCAGTTTATCATATATTTAGTGTAGGTGAACATAGGAACCTTGGCTACTGGAGTACTACCTTAGGCTTGGTTAGGATAGGTAAGGGTAGGTTAGGGTAGGTTAGGGTAGGTAATGAAACAAATGTATTGATCAACATAAATGTTTTGAAATCAAGAACAGCTTTTATGCAAATTAATTGTTGGTAAGATAAACAGAGAAAGGTGGGCAATAACCTAACCCTAGCCTGCCCTAACCTATCTTAACCTAACCCATCTAAAGGGGTCTAAAGAGGGTGTTTTTAGCTTGCTGGTTTAAAGGGTGTTTTAGCTTGCTGGTCTAAATCTTGCTGGGGGGTTTACTTGTTGGTCTAAAGGGTGTTTTCAGCCTTGTTGGTCTAAAAGGTTTGCTGGTCTAAAGGGTATGTTTATCTTGCTGGTCTAAAGGGTATGTTTATCTTGCTGGTCTAAAATGTTTATCTTGCTGGTCTAAAGGGGATGTTTATCTTGCTGGTCTAAAGGGTATGTTTATCTTGCTGGTCTATGTTTATCTTGCTGGTCTAAAGGGATGTTTATCTTGCTGGTCTAAAGGGTATGTTTATCTTGCTGGTCTAAAGGGTATGTTTATCTTGCTGGTCTAAAGGGTATGTTTATCTTGCTGGTCTAAAGGGTATGTTTAAATCTTGCTGGTCTAAAGGGTATGTTTATCTTGCTGGTCTAAAGGGATGTTTATCTTGCTGGTCTAAAGGGTATGTTTATCTTGCTGGTCTAAAGGGTTTATGTTTATCTTGCTGGTCTAAAATGTTTATCTTGCTGGTCTAAAGGGTATGTTTATCTTGCTGGTCTAAATCTTGCTGGTCTATGTTTATCTTGCTGGTCTTATGTTTATCTTGCTGGTCTAAAGGGGATGTTTTAGCTTGCTGGTGTAAAGGGGGTGGTGGTTTAACTTGCTGGTCTAGGATGTATTTATAAATATATATATATATGTGGTATATATATATATATATATATATATATATATATATATATATATATATATATATATATATATATATATATATATATATATATATAAACGTTATCAGCACAGGTGTTGGTGTATAGGGTTTATGCTATTATTTAGCTGACTGTACTAAAAATTTTGAAATTAATAAAAAAATCTAAGTAAAATATATGGTTCAGGTAAAATAATGCAAAATATCATCATCATACGTTTATATTGTAAGACAAAAGAAAAAGATCTTCGATAAAAACAGAAATGATAGAACATTTCTGGGAAAAGAGATGAGCAGAGCGGCGCGGCGAAGGCCTAGTTGTGCTGACGTCACATATGATCCCTCAGGCCTGTATACCAAGGCCGTGGTGGAGATATTTGGGTGTCTCCTTTCACGTGTAGCCCTGTTCACCTAGCAGTGAGTAGGTACGGGATGTAAATCGAGGAGTTGTGACCTTGTTGTCCCAGTGTGTAGTGTGTGCCTGGTCTCAGGCCTATCCCAAGATCGGAAATAATGAGCTCTGAGCTCGTTCCGTAGGGTTACGTCTGGCTGTCTCGTCAGAAACTGCAGCAGATCAAACCGTGAAAACACACACGAAAAACACACACACGTGCGTACGTATACCCCACGCACACGCACGCAGACATATGTACACACACTTACACACACACACACACACACACACACACACACACACACACACACACACACACACACACACACACACACACACACACACACACACACACACACACAATGACACACACGGCCCGGTAGCTCAGTGGTTAGAGCGCTGGCTTCACAAGCCAGATGACCGGGGTACGATTCCCCGGCCGGGTGGAGATATTTGGGTGTGTCTCCTTTCACGTGTAGCCCTGTTCACCTAGCAGTGAGTAGGTACGGGATGTAAATCGAGGAGTTGTGACCTTGTTGTCCCGGTGTGTGGTGTGTGCCTGGTCTCAGACCTATCCTATGATCGGAAATAATGAGCTCTGAGCTCGTTCCGTAGGGTAACGTCTGGCTGTCTCGTCAGAGACTGCACCAGATCAAACAGTGAACAGTGAATTACACAAGCACACACACACACACACACACACACACACACACACACACACACACACACACACACACACACACACACACACTGGGCAAGCCTCTTAACCACTTCGCGCCGGATGTTAAAAAAGCCCGCCTGTATGATATACGGGTGGTAGTGCCGCGTGCCCTAGCGCGGGAAACTCATGCAAGCTTGTCATACTTGTCATCTTTGTGTATTATGCTGCTATTTTTAGTTACTATATCGCCTTCGAAGAGGAAAGTGGACGCTCTCTTCGGAGAGAGAGAGAGAGAGAGAGAGAGAGAGAGAGAGAGAGAGAGAGAGAGAGAGAGAGAGAGAGAGAGACATTTGCTAATATTTTAGACACAAGCGGGACGCATGTAGCTTATTTTTCGAGAGGAAGAGGGTGAGGAGGAGAGGAGACGGAGAGAGAGAGAGAGAGAGAGAGAGAGAGAGAGAGATTAGAAAATTTGTTGTTTTGTTTGTGTGTGTGTGTGTGTGTGTGTGTGTGTGTGTGTGTGTGTGTGTGTTTTCACGAATGTTACAAGGCGGGACGCATGTAACTTATCTTTCAAATAGAGAGAGAGAGAGAATGAGAGAGAGAGAGAGAGAGAGAGAGAGAGAGAGAGAGAGAGAGAGAGAGATGGAAACAGTCTATGCCATTGGGGAATTTTAGACACAAGGCGGGACGCATGTAGCTTATCTTTAGTGATTGGTGGAGACAAGGATGGTGGGAGGAGCACTAGGATTTGAAGGACAGCATACGGCGTGTGTAGTTGGTATCCAACACATTATACGGGACAACTGAACTGAAGAAAGCTCAGAAAAGAAATATGACGCCTACGTAGGCGTCACCGTATTGAAGGGGTTAATGTGTAGCCCTGTTCACCTAGCAGTAAATAGGTACGGGATGTAACTGGAGGAGTTGTGGCTTCGTTTTCCCGGTGTGTGGAGTGTGTTGTGGTCTCAGT
>NC_059265.1:3807566-3811787 GCF_017591435.1 Portunus trituberculatus
TGGCAGCGTTTCATATGCTCGTTTGCCCTCAAGTTGCTCTTTCCTTATTGGCAGGTTGGGGGGGGTGAGACAAGAACGAAGCAACGTCAGCAGTAGCTGGAACAGTATTAATCCAGACACCACGCTCGCTACATCTCTCCAGCCACCACGCCACCACCGACCCTCGAGTGTACGCAGCCCAGTGTCCGTCTGTGTCTTGTCGTGGGCGTGACGTTCAGCAGCGGCAGGAACAGCAACGGGAAGCTTGATCTGCGTGGGTTTTCGTGCGGCGGGTGACGTGCCGCTGCTGTGAGGTTATCGGACCACAGCACAGCACAGCACAGCACAGAGGAGGAGAGGTTAGTGGTTTTTATGTAAACGAAGTGTAGGTGTGAGGTGTTGGGTGTTGTGTGCGCGTTGACACTGCAGTGGTGATAGGAAATTGTTAGTCAGTAACTTGAAGGTTGTTAGGAATGTTGACTGATAAAGGATAACTGGGTATGTGTAGGATGTGCACTGCGTCTATTGGAAGGTTAATTGTACGATGTCTGTGTGTCAATGTAGGATGTATCAGGAACCATCGCTACGTGTGATGTTAAATTTACTTGTAGTTGTCAATAAGGGCAGATGGTCGTTCATTCACTAGTGTGGTTAGAGTAACGTGGGTTCAGAATAGATTTGTGTAATGGCTGTAACAAGTGTAGTGTTTTCGTGGTCATTGTAGTTGTGTAGGAAGGAAGAATTACGCTTAACCTCTTCAGTACTGTGACGCATTTTCACCTTGAGATGTGTACGATTAAATCATTCTATTGATGTTACAAAGCGTGTATGGATGTCACAAGGTTTCTCAAGTTGTATAAAATCACCAAATAGTAACAGAAGGAATATGAAAACGCGTCTTGGTGCTGAAGGGATTAAACGGGTCGCGTTACTATAGAACTCCTTTAAGTAAGTTGTATTTGAGGCTAAAATGTTTCAGGTTAGTCATTGTGGTTCCCTCGTTATAGAATAGGTACCAGAATCGGCGAAAAGAATGAGTGGACAAGATTTCCTAACGTAACGAGGCTGGTGTTTCAAGGTACGTGCATTAGAAGCGAGATGTGGTAGCATAACGAAAAGTTTGGGGATATAACCATGAAATTAGTTCTTGAAGTGGTAGGCTGGCGTAAATGGTTCGAGGTTCACGAGTGACGGTGGGAGGGTTTGTGTGTGTGGGGGGGGGAGAGGGTTGAGAATGGCTGGGAGGAATGAAGTGAGGGTGAATGGCTCGTGGCAAGAGGAGGCAGAGTGGGAACTAACTGAATGCAGTGTGATAAAATAGAAGACAGAAGGGATGGTGTGGTGCGAGTGTTTGGCTGGGTTAGGGCACTGTGAAGACGTGTAACTGAGTAGAGACGAGTGAAAGGCTGGCTGAGGCAGTGGTTGAGTTTTAGGACAGACAGATGGGGAATAAAGTGTTTAGAGTGAGTATGGATTGGGCACATTATGGATGGAAGTGAAGACGTGAAGGGAATGTGTGGTGTTGGTCATTTAGAGATAATTAGTGAAAAGATACTGCTGTTCATGTTTTGTGATGGTATTGGTGGTGGTGGTGGTAAGAATACGTAGAATGAAGAGTGAAAGGCTGATTGAGGCAGTGAAGGAGTTTGCTTAGGGCTATCTTGCTTGTTAGCTGTAGGGATAATTAGTGAACAAGTAAACAAGGTACTGCTTTGTTCATGCTTATTTTTGTCCATTACAGGCGTTGACGATCCAAAGGCCTGACTCCACAGCGGTAATGAGCCTCGTCTACCTTGCACTTAACGGACAATGCTCACTACCAACACCTCTGCCTCCCCCACCGCCACTGCCGCCGTTGAGGGAGACTGGCTGGATGAGTGGGTGATAGAGGCGAGGCAGGTGTGGTGAGGCGGAGGATTGGAGACGAGAACCTACAGATGACGGCAGACACGGAAGATTCCACTAACCAGGTAGATGAATGTGGCAAGATTGGTTGTGTGGGTGAGGATCGGGTGTGGGGGAAGTTTGAGGGGGTTTGACGTGGTGTGGTTTCCTGAGACTGGCGTGGGAGATGTGAGAATGAAGGGATGGGAGTGTCAGGATGAAGGGCCAGGATGCTACGTCACACGGGAGACGCTGGGAGGAGAACGAGGGAGAAGGGTGTAACTGGAGTGTAAGTGGAATAACGATCGAGGAGGGCGAGTGAGAGGCTGACTGAGGCAGTGAAGTGTGTATTGTAGGACAGTGTGGCGTGGTACATATGGAGATAATCAGTTAATTTTCTCCATTACAGGAGTTGGTGATCCGAAGCCGTGACTGCAGCGATCCCGTGCGGCCTGCACCATCAGGGAAGGACTCTCTCTGGCTTCGCACTGCGCCTACATTGACCGTTGCCGCCGCTGCTACCGCTACTCGGAGGGGCACTGCCTCGCATTGGGCCTTCACTGCCGTCCCGCTAATACACGTGCCGCCGTCGCCACTACTGGCACTGAGGGACTTCGCCTCGCAGCGGCCTGGCAAACACCTGCTACACCACCACCACCACCACCACCACCGGAGTCCAGAGATTCAGCTTCGCATAGCAGACATCCTCCTATTCAACGCTTGCTGCCACTACCACCTCATTATGGTGGTGTCACTGTACTTGGATCTGTTGTCACTACTGAATAATAATGTGTAAAGAAATCTTTTTGTTTCGGTAAATTTCCTTTCCTGGGAATATTTGTGGGTTTTGTTAAATTTCCTTTCCTGGGAATATTTGTGGGTTGTGGGTGGTTTCAGTGAGTAGTCGCCTCAAGCTGGCTTGGATCCGTCTGACACCAATATTGCCTCCATTGACCACCACCTACACTCGCTCTAAACGATCACACCCCAGAAATAAAACGCGCTAGATTTGAAGCTTTTTCTATTTATTATCATAAGCAATACAAAAAGTGGTTGTTAGGAAATGAAACTAAAGCGAAAAAGTTACATGACATTGATCAATAACTTAATGTAAAAATGGTCCCAAAATACCATCTGGCTGAAAAATCTTCAAACGGTCTACATAAAATACAGCACTACTGGCCAAAAAAACACTAAAATGGTAATCTAGAAAAAATGGCCGAAAAACGGGCCCTAAAATGGTAAAAATCTAGAAAAAATGGCAAAAAAAAGCCGAAAAACGGGCCCTAAAAATCGTACTAAGTCGAAAATACTCTAAAGAGTCTCCGGAGATAAGGTGGATGCATATTGGAGCTAAAATTAAATACAAGAGTCTCCCTACACTTTTATTCAATTTTTGACATTATTACACATTGCCTGCAAAAAAAACCCCACAAATATTTTCAACTGAATAAAACAATATATATACAAAGAATACAGAGAAAGTCTACACAAATTTTCAACTTAAAAATAAAAACTGTTTTTGAGTATAAAAAGTGAGCAAAATCCTATGGTGAAAAAGTCTAGACAATAAATAGACAAATTTTCAACTTAACAGTATAAAAAAATAGTCTACAATGATTTTCAACTTAATAATAAATAATATATAAAAGAATTGAAAAAGTCTACAATAATTTTCAACAATATACAATAAATATAACACCAATTTAATAATAAGAATTTAAATACAATAAATGAACATACAATAAATATTAACACCAATTTATAATATACAATAAATATTAACATGAATTTTCAACTTTGCAAAATTTTAAGAAATTTCAACTTCACAAATTATTTTTAAACAACTTTTCAAGTTAACAAATATTCAAAGAGAGAGAGAGAGAGAGAGAGAGAGAGAGAGAGAGAGAGAGAGAGAGAGAGAGAGAGAGAGAGAGAGAGAGAGAGAGAGAGAGAGAGAGAGAGAGAGAGAGAGAGAGAGAGAGAGAGAGAGAGAGAGAGAGAGAGAGAGAGAGAGAGAGAGAGAGAGAGAGAGAGAGAGAGAGAGAGAGAGAGAGAGAGAGAGAGAGAGAGAGAGAGAGAGAGAGAGAGAGAGAGAGAGAGAGAGAGAGAGAGAGAGAGAGAGAGAGAGAGAGAGAGAGAGAGAGAGAGAGAGAGAGAGAGAGAGCAATCAAAGTAAACAATCAAATAGTAATAATATACATGAAAACAACATTTTAAAACAACACACACATTAATCTTGTGCCCTCCATACACCCTTGCTAATGTCATTAAAATGGTCTAATGGTACACAAATCTCAAGGTAAAAATGTGTCCCAGTACTGAATTGATTAAAATAGTGAAGGCTGTGGCCATTAA
>NC_059265.1:3812287-3819787 GCF_017591435.1 Portunus trituberculatus
TTAGATAGTTTGGCATGTGTTGAGGGTATTTTGAGACAGTTTGATGTGTTTGGTGGGCAGTTTAAGACAGTTTAGTATATTTTGAGACAGTTTGGCATGTTTGAGGATATTTTAAAACAGTTTGACATGTTTTATGGCCATATTGAGATAGTTTGGCATGTTTTAAGGGCATTTTGAGAGTTTGACATTTTTTTAGGGCATTTTAATACATTTTGGCAGGTTTTGAGAGCAATTTAAAACAGTTTGGCTGGTTTTCAGAGGTTTTGAAGTGAATTGAAGACAGTTTGGCAGGTTTTCAGGGCATATTAAGACAGTTTGGTATATTTTGAGGGCAATTTTAGACAGTTTGGCAGGTTTTGAGGCCAATTTAAGATAGTTTGACATGTTTTGATGGCATTTTAAGACAGTTTGGCAGGTTTTGAGGGCATATTAAGGCAGATTGGCAGATTTTGAGTGCAATTTATATATATATATATATATATATATATATATATATATATATATATATATATATATATATATATATATATATATATATATATATATATATATATATATATATATATATTAGGCATTATTGCATTATTGTAAATAACAGCATATTCTTATTTGATTTATAATTAACAGTGGTAGTGGTAGCCTTTTCCAAGATATCATACTGGAATAGGTGGAAGCTTGAATTATATATGTATATTGATTTTAATGCAAGTTTAATTTTTGAGTTACTTGTGTTAACCTAAGGATGTAAAATTTCCATAACTAAGAAAGTAACAATTCTGTTTTGTAATCATGTGCATTGTGTATAATTTGTTGCATATTAATTATTTAAGATCATAGCAATACACTAGAAATTTAGAATAAACTAAAATTTTTCTATTTAATTGAAAAGATTAGGTGAAAGCTCATTTTTCTGAATTGGTCTACTAATGTGTAAGTACATCTTTAATTTGAGACAGATTTGGCATGTTATGAAGCCATTTTAAGGCAGTTTGTCATGTTTTGAGGACATTTTAAGACAGTTTGGTATGTTTTGAGGGCATTTTAAGATAGTTTGCCAGGTTTTGAGGAAATTATAAGACAGTTTGATATGTTTTGATAGGATTTTAAGACAGTTTTGCATGTTTTGAGGTCAGTTAAAAAAGTTTGACATGTTTTAACGGCATTTGAGTTGCGTTCAGTTCAGTTTACAAAATAGTGAAGGTGACTCAATATAAACAGTGCACCTCTCATTACAGGAAAGTCAAGACACACTGCTGCTGGAACACTGCACCACCAAGCCAAGACAAGACAAGCGACAACACAACACAAGCCTTCTACAACACCTACAGCCATCAGCAACACCCAGAGTACAAGACAACACCTGGAGCCATGAAGAATAGTTAGGATAGATTAGCAGTTTGGCATTTTTAATTATAAGGACATTTTAAGACCATTTGACATGTTTTTATGGTATTTTAAGACCATTTGGCATGTTTTTATGGTATTTTAAGACCATTTGGCATGTTTTATGGTATGTTAAGACCATTTGGCATGTTTTATGGTATGTTAAGACCATTTGGCATGTTTTATGGTATGTTAAGACCATTTGGCATGTTTTTATGGTATTTTAAGACCATTTGGCATGTTTTTATGGTATTTTAAGACCATTTGACATGTTTTTATGGTATTTTAAGACCATTTGACATGTTTTTATGGTATTTTAAGACCATTTGGCATGTTTTTTATGGTATTTTAAGACCATTTGGCATGTTTTTATGGTATTTTAAGACCATTTGGCATGTTTTTGAGGGCATTTGAAGAAAGTTTGGCTATGGTAATACCCTTTTTTTGACATTAACCCCTTCAGTACCATGACACATTTCCATATTCCTTGTGGTGACTATTTGGTGATTTTGTACAGCTTCACAAACTCATGTGGGGGTGAAAATTGTGAAGACTGTGGCCATTAATCTTGTGACCTTCATAGACCTTCGATAATGTCAATAAAATGGTCTAATGGTGCACAAATCTCAAGGTAAAATGTGTCCCAGTACTGAAGGGGTTAAGAAGGGTGTATGGAGGTGACAAGATTAATGGGCACAGTCTTCACTATTTCAATCCCCCACATGAGTTTGTGAAGCAAGTGTTGGATTCTCTGGACAAAGATGCAGTGTGCTTGTTAAGAGATTCACTCAGCACTCACTCACTCCTTCACTTACTGAACTCAGAGGAATGAAGAATGTGCATTGTTGCTGCTTGTGTGTCAGACAAAGGCCTGTATTCACAAACACTTAGCTGTCTCAACAACACGCCTTCCAAGGCCACAGAGATCACTGGCAGGGTTTTCATGAGTGTTTCTCCACTTAATATTGTAGAAATGTCACTCTGCCTCAGGAACCATAAAAATACCCTTATTCTCTCATCACCACTGTTTTCCAAGGCCACACAGATGACTGGCAGGGTTTTCAAGACTGTTTCTCCACTTAATAATACAGAAATCTTGTCATTCTGCCTTTACAACTGTAAAAACATTCTTCAAAACTCTTTATTCTCTCTCTATGACAATTTTCCAAGGCCACAGAGATGACTGGCAGGGTTTTCAAGACTGTTTCTCCACTTAATAATATAGAAATCTTGTCATTCTGCCTCTCTCTCTCTCTCTCTCTCTCTCTCTCTCTCTCTCTCTCTCTCTCTCTCTCTCTCTCTCTCTCTCTCTCTCTCTCTCTCTCTCTCTCTCTCTCTCTCTCTCTCTCTCTCTTAATGTCAATCTCTCTCTCTCTCTCTCAAGGTAAAAATGTGTCCCAGTACTGAAGGGGTTAAATAGTGAAGAATGCCATTCTAATGTCAATAAAATGGTCTAATGGTACACAGATCTCAAGGTAGAAATGTGTCCCAGTACTGAAGGGGTTAAAATAGTGAAGATTATGGCCATTAATCTTCTGCCTTCAATAGATCTTTCCAAATGTCAATAAAATGGTCTAATGGTACACAGATCTCAAGGTAGAAATGTGTCCCAGTACTGAAGGGGTTAAAATAGTGAAGACTGTTGCCATTATTCTTCTGCCCTCTATAGACCTTTCCTGATGTCAATAAAATGTCTAATTGTACACAAATTTCAAGGTAAAAATGTGTGTCAATGTTGAAGGGGGTTAAAATAGTGAAGAATGTGGCCATTAGTCTTCTGACGTGTATAGATCTTTCCTACTGTCAATAAAATGGTCTAATGGTACACAAAATCTCAAGATGTCCTAGTATTAAAGGGGTTAAAATAATGACGAATGTGGCCGTTAATCTTCTGACCTCTGTAGACCTTTCCTAATGTCAATAAAATGGTCTAATGGTACAGAAATGTCAAGGTAAAAATGTGTCCCAGTACTGAAGGGGTTAAAATAGTGAAGACTGTGACCATTAACCTTCTGATGTCTATAAACTTTTCCTAATATCAATAAAATGGTTTAATGGTACACAGATCTCAGGGTAAAAAATGTGTCCCAGTACTGAAGGGGTTGAAATAGTGAAGACTGTGGCCATTAATCTTGTGATCTCCATACACCTCTCCATTTTATTGATATTAGGAAGGGTCTATGGTGGTCAAAGGATTAATGGCCACAGCCTTCACTATTTTAATCAATTCAGTACTGGGACACATTTTTACCTTGAGATTTGTGTACCATTAGACCATTTTATTGACATTAGCAAGGGTGTATGGAGGGCACAAGATTAATGTGTGTGTGTGTTTAAAAATGTTGTTTTCATGTATATTATTACTATTTGATTGTTTACTTTGATTGCTCTCTCTCTCTCTCTCTCTCTCTCTCTCTCTCTCTCTCTCTCTCTCTCTCTCTCTCTCTCTCTCTCTCTCTCTCTCTCTCTCTCTCTCTCTCTCTCTCTCTCTCTCTCTCTCTCTCTCTCTCTCTCTCTCTCTCTCTCTCTCTCTCTCTCTCTCTCTCTCTCTCTCTCTCTCTCTCTCTCTCTCTCTCTCTCTCTCTCTCTCTCTCTCTCTCTCTCTCTCTCTCTCTCTCTCTCTCTCTCTCTCTCTCTCTCTCTCTCTCTCTCTCTCTCTCTCTCTCTCTCTCTCTCTCTCTCTCTCTCTCTCTCTCTCTCTCTCTCTCTCTCTCTCTCTCTCTTTTTTCTTTGAATATTTGTTAACTTGAAAAGTTGTTTAAAAATAATTTGTGAAGTTGAAATTTCTTAAAATTTTGCAAAGTTGAAAATTCATGTTAATATTTATTGTATATTATAAATTGATGTTAATATTGATGTTAATATTTATTGTATATTAAGTTGAAAATTATTGTAGACTTAAATTCTTTTATATATTATTATTATTATTATTAAGTTGAAAATCATTGTAGACTTTTTTTTTTTATACTGTTAAGTTGAAAATTTGTCTATTTATTGTCTAGACTTTTTCACCATAGGATTTTGCTCACTTTTTATACTCAAGTTTTTATTTTTAAGTTGAAAATTTGTGTAGACTTTCTCTGTATTCTTTGTATATATATTGTTTTATTCAGTTGAAAATATTTGTGGGTTTTTTTTTGCAGGCAATGTGTAATAATGTCAAAAATTGAATAAAAGTGTAGGGAGACTCTTGTATTTAATTTTAGCTCCAATATGCATCCACCTTATCTCCGGAGACTCTTTAGAGTATTTTCGACTTAGTACGATTTTAGGGCCCGTTTTTCGGCTTTTTTTGCCATTTTTTCTAGATTTTTACCATTTTTGTGTTTTTTTTGGTTTTTAGTAGTGCTGTATTTTATGTAGACCGTTTGAAGATTTTTCAGCCAGATGGTATTTTGGGACCATTTTTACATTGTTATTGATGTCATGTAACTTTTTCGCTTTAGTTTCATTTTCTAACAACCACTTTTTGTATTGCTTATGATAATAAATAGAAAGAAAGCTTCAAATCTAGCGCGTTTTATTTCTGGGGTGTGATCGTTTAGAGCGAGTGTAGGTGGTGGTCAATGGAGGCAATATTGGTGTGTCAGACGGATCCAAGCCAGCTTGAGGCGACTACTCACTGAAACCACCCACAACCCACAAATATTCCCAGGAAAGGAAATTTAACAAAACCCACAAATATTCCCAGGAAAGGAAATTTACCGAAACAAAAAGATTTCTTTACACTTTATTATTCAGTAGAGACAACAGATCCAAGCTTCAAGTACAGTGACACCACAATAATGAGGTGGTAGTGGCAGCAAGCGTTGAATAGGAGGATGTCTGCTATGCGAAGCTGAATCTCTGGACTCCGGTGGTGGTGGTGGTGGTGGTGGTGTAGCAGGTGTTTGCCAGGCCGCTGCGAGGCGAAGTCCCTCAGTGCCAGTAGCGGCGACGGCGGCACGTGTATTAGCGGGACGGCAGTGAAGGCCCAATGCGAGGCAGTGCCCCTCCGAGTAGCGGTAGCAGCGGCAACGGCAACGGTCAATGTAGGCGCAGTGCGAAGCCAAAGAGTCCTTCCCTGATGGTGCAGGACGCATGGGATCGCTGCAGTCATGGCTTCAGATCACCAACTCCTGTAATGGAGAAAAATTAACTGATTATCTCCATATGTACCACGCCACACTGTCCTACAATACACACTTCACTGCCTCAGTCAGCCTCTCACTCGCCCTCCTCGATCGTTATTCCACTTACACTCCAGTTACACCCTTCTCCCTCGTTCTCCTCCCAGCGTCTCCCGTGTGACGTAGCATCCTGGCCCTTCATCCTGACACTCCCATCCCTTCATTCTCACATCTCCCACGCCAGTCTCAGTAAACCACACCACGTCAAACCCCCTCAAACTTGCCCCACACCCGATCCTCACACCCACACAACCAATCTTGACACATTCATCTACCTGGTAAGTGGAATCTTCCGTGTCTGCCGTCATCTGTAGGTTCTCGTCTCCAATCCTCCGCCTCACCACACCTCACCCACTCATCCAGCCAGTCTCCCTCAACGGCGGCAGCGGCGGTGGCGGAGGCAGAGGTGGTAGTGAGCATTGTCCGTTAAGTGCAAGGTAGACGAGGCTCATTACCGCTGTGGAGTCAGGCCTTTGGATCGTCAACGCCTGTAATGGACAAGAATAAGCATGAACAAAGCAGTACCTTGTTTACTTGTTCACTAATTATCCCTACAGCTAACAAGCAAGATAGCCCTAAGCAAACTCCTTCACTGCCTCAATCAGCCTTTCACTCTTCATTCTACGTATTCTTACCACCACCACCACCACCACAAAAACATGAACAGCAGTATCTTTTTCACTAATTATCTCTAAATCTAACGCCACATTATCTTAATCTTTCACTCAGCCAACCTTTCATCTCTAAATGACCAACACCACACATTCCCTTCACGTCTTCAGTTCCATCCATAATGTGCCCTAACTCACTCTAAACACTTTATTCCCCCCTCTGTCTGTCCTAAAACTCAACCACTGCCTCAGCCAGCCTTTCACTCGTCTCTACTCAGTTACACGTCTTCACAGTGCCCTAACCCAGCCAAACACTCGCACCACACCATCCATCCCTTCTGTCTCCTATTTTATCACACTGCATTCAGTTAGTTCCCATTCTGCCTCCTCTTGCCACGAGCCATTCACGCTCACTTCATTCCTCCCAGCCATTCCTGATACATCCTACATTGACGCAGACAGACATCGTACAATTAACCTTCCAATAGACAGTGCACATCCTACACACCCAGTTATCCTTTATCAGTCAACATTCCTAACAACCTTCAAGTTACTAACAATTTCCTATCACCACTGCACTGTCAACGCGCACACACCAACACCTCATACCTACACTATTCGTTTACATAAAAGCCACTAACCTCTCCTTCCTCTGTGCTGTGCTGTGCTGTGGTGTGGTGTGGTCCGATAACCTCACAGCAGCGGCACGTCACCCCGCCGCACGAAAACTGACGCAGATCAAGGTTCCCGTTGCTGTTCCTGCCGCTGCTGAACGTCACGCCCACGACAAGACACAGACGGACACTGGGCTGCGTACACTCGAGGGGTCGGTGGTGGCGTGGTGACTGGAGAGATGTAGCGGGCGTGGTGTCTGGATTAATACTGTCCCAGCTGCCATTCTGAGCTACTGCTGACGTTGCTTCGTTCTTGTCTCACCCCCGCCCCAACCTGCCAATAAGGAAAGAGCAACTTGAGGGCAAACGAGCATATGAAACGCTGCCAGTGAACCTAACCACTGGTCCACCACCTGGATATAAACTAGTCACGCTCTTTAACTCCTTCCAAACCAACCATTACACACACTCAATTGCATTAATTTGTTTCATCAAGCATTCTCACCTTCCGTGTAGTACTTACAATTATACACGATTTCTTTTATCATTATGTTGTAACAGTTTGAAGCTTCCTTCGTAATAAATGATTATGATAAGATGATAATAATAATATTCTCTCTCTCTCTCTCTCTCTCTCTCTCTCTCTCTCTCTCTCTCTCTCTCTCTCTCTCTCTCTAAGTGAACCCTGCCTGTAAATCAACGAATAAAAAAAAAAAGTATCAT
>NC_059265.1:3824787-3833820 GCF_017591435.1 Portunus trituberculatus
TGGTTGGGTTAAAGAAAAAAAAAACTGCAACTGGCAACAATCGAGATGTAGGACGCCGTCACGCCGCGGCCTTGAAATCCCAGCCATCAATCATGACTCACTCAGTGTCAGTGTTCACTTGTCAGTTGTGTTGGTGGCAGTGCACGGGAATATTTTCGAGATCCACCCACAAGCAATAAAACTGTGAACTGCAAGGCTGGGTGAAGCGCTGATCATGCTCAACCATAAGAAGTGTCTTGTCTTGGTATGCCGCCTATACACACTTGCACACGTGTGTATTGTACACCCGCACTCAGCACATTAAGTAAAGACATACTGATAATAATCCTTGCTTGGAAGCAAAAGAATTTAAGGGAAATAAAAGTGATTTGTTGAGCTGACTTTATAGAGCAGTACTTGCGGCGACATTTCTGTGATGACTATCTTGATCAGATACAATGGCGCTACAAAACATCTCGGCGTCACCAAACAAACATAACAAAATATTAATGCATTGGTAAGTTTGAAGTAGTTAGTAATGCAGTGTTTTATGAGCGTATTAGCCATGAGACATCTACGAGTATACCTACACTCCATCGTATAGTATAATCGCCGCATAATGCTACTACGTCTTCGGTCCTTGGCGCCAAGCCGCCGACTGTATTATTCTTTCACCTGGTATTATCAAGACAGTCACATAATACTGAGTATACCTAGCATGACTGTGATGCGAAAATTTATTAATACTGGTAGGGAAGTGGTGAAGAGATGGTGTATACACTGCTACAACAATAAACTTATCAATCAATCAATGAGTGAGGCTCTCGAGACAAGTTTGCTCTGCGTCACTGGGAGGGATAAACGGTCCTTATTAGAGTCAACGGGCCCTATACTGATTAGCCTATGTGTAAGTCAAGACAATTACTTCGTGTAGGAACATTTGTAGCATGTACAACAATGATTTAGCGACCTTTTAGCGACTTTTCAAGGTGGATCTGGTGACGTACAATATTTCCATTTGGCAACTCACCACCACCACCACCACCACCACCGCCAGTGACCAGACGTCCATTTCCTCACCAGACACGAGACCTGTGAACACGGTGACCGCCCACTTGCCCCACCTAGTCCACCAGCTCCACCTGCTCAGTGAAAGGGTGAGTCTATTAATAGAGTGGAGGGAACAAACATGATGGGACAGTGATGGGACGGTAATGGGGCGGATAGTTTAATAGAAAGCTGTATAATAATGCACTGAAGGGGTGACGTGACGTGTGGGAGTGAGTGGATAGTGAAGGGTAGTGAATTAATGGTGCCACAGTGTCATTAGTGATGGGACGGTGATGGGACAGTGACGGGTGGACAGGCTGTACTAGGAAGGTGTGTCGTGCATTGAAGGAGTCACATGTGGACAGTTAGCTGGTGGAGGGTAGTTAAGGTAGTTAATTAGGCGTATGGTAGTTATAATGCGTGGAGAGGGTGGTTGTGTACTGTAGGTGTTATGTGTGTGTCTCTCTCTCTCTCTCTCTCTCTCTCTCTCTCTCTCTCTCTCTCTCTCTCTCTCTCTCTCTCTCTCTCTCTCTCTCTCTCTCTCGTCTGGTCTGGTCTGGTCTCCTTGCTGTGTCTCGTCTTGTTGACCAGCGTCTGAGGTGATATGATGCCACAATATAGTGGCATGGAAATACTATATAGTCTGACCAGCCTTAATTTACGGCAGTGGGTGGGGGCGAGCGTCTCTACAGTGTTGTATGTGTTTTGTGTCTATCTCTCCTCTCTCTCTCTCTCTCTCTCTCTCTCTCTCTCTCTCTCTCTCTCTCTCTCTCTCTCTCTCTCTCTCTCTCTCTCAGTCTTGTTACCTATTGATTTTTTAGTAAGACTTTGATTTTTTATAAGACATTATATATATATATATATATATATATATATATATATATATATATATATATATATATATATATATATATATATATAAATTTGACAATTTTCCACACCACCCATGAGGTATTTGTGTTGTGCGTTTTTTTTTAAAGAGGTGTCCCCAGTAGTCCTTATTCCTGTGTATATGATAAAGAGTTCTGACGACTCTTGATCACATGAGAGAGTGATTGTGAACGAGTGGAGATAATGGTCAATCACCATATCTCTCTGTTCATCATTCACTTGTAATCCTCAGAGTGTCTCACAGCATTTTCCAGTTGTCTGCCGTGATGCTGTTGAGACTCTCCTGGACGAGTGGCTTCAGGTGTGCAATCTTAAAGGTGTTTCTCTTTGCCACATATTAACCTTTAACCTGTGCCCAAATCAGTTCTATTGGGTTATAGTTGCAGTGGTATGGGGGTAAGCGTACAACCTTATGCCCATGTTCTGAGGCAGTCTTATCAATGACATATTGTGTGTGAGCGGCTGCAGTGTGGCGAGTGACAAGATGCAGGAGTTGAGTCTTAAGTAGACCGTCTGGCACTGCAACACCCTTCTTCTCCAGCCATTCTTGGATCTCTGCTTTCTTGTTTGCAGTAGTTGGTGGCTTATCCACTTTCCTTGAGTGATAGGATGCATTATCCATCACTATGACTGAAGAGGATGGAATGTTGGGCAGTAGTTGGGACTTAAACCACTTCTCAAAGGTGTCCGCATTCATTTGCTCATGGTAATCACCAACATTCTTCTTTGCTTGGAAAACGAGGGTTGCTCCAGGGACAAATCCATCTCGTTCCTGCGTGAAGCAAAATCAAGTGGAACCCTTCCCTGTGGGCACCCTCACTCCCGTGGCCTTCTCTGCCGTGCTGTCTACCCACCATTTGGACATTGAGTAATTTTGGTTAATCCAGGTTTCATCCAAGTAGACGATGCTTTTCCTGAACTTCTGTGTTTCTTCATTTCGTGCAAGAAAATCAACCTTGCATGTGTGACATCATCTTTTTCCATTAGGAATCTTCGTCCATCAACCTTTCCATATCGAAACCCGATTCTCTTCAGTACTGTTCTTAATATTTCACGGCTGCCACGATACGAGAGATCGGATTTAACAGCTGCATAAATCTTGTCCAGGGTGGGAATTTCCTTCCTCTCGTAAAAACCGAGTACTGTCCTTCGCAAGACTCCTTCCTTCATTGAAGTTATCAAAGAAATCAGAGACCGGTGTTGCACGTTCCCTCTTCTTGGCTGAGTTAAACTGGGGACGTTGATTTTCTTCATTTTCTCTTGCTGCTTTCGACATTTTTTCCACTGCTCTCGCTAAGCTTCGTTGCTGCAGCAGTGCGAGACACAACCTTGACAGGCCTTGGAGAAACAGCTCCTTATCCTTCTCCTCTTGAAAATATTGCCTTACATGGAAGACCATTTCTTTAGCCTGGCTGTGTAAATGTGAGGAATGGCTTGAATGGGCTGCCATACTGTCTGTGCAAAGAACAATAAGGAAGTGAGTGGCACGAGGTCAGTCACGTCGCCACCACCAATGTGTCAAGGCCACCAGCTGGGTGTGGAAGAGTTGCCGCTCGCAATGTTTTTTTTTTTTTTTTCACTTAGGTATTGATATGTACCTACTATTTTGTAAAAATAGAAATTACACATTAGCTTGGCTTACGGATCATGTCTTGAAATTACTGTAAAAGCCAGTACATGTGAGCATTTTATCTTATAATTATAGCAACATCTGGTACTACAAGGTGAGGCTATCAGGCTGGCCAGGCTGGGTTCATCAGTATTGCCGCCACTCACAAGACTTCTACTATTTTTTTCTTACTTTGGATAATAGATTATTTCTTTTTTTCCATGCTCATTATCTTATATCTGTAACGCTGATATTATTACACACCCTAAACATACGCTAAGTACCATTATAAGTTACTACAGTTGATATCAGCAACACTGTTCAATATGTATGCCATGTTTGTATGGTACTATATAGTTTTTTTTATGCATATGATGGTTACTGTTGATTCAGCCATCTATATACACAAGTCGAAATTTTATACATTTGAATTGATGGTATTTGCGATGCCTTGTACACCAATAACTTCCATTTCACATCGCATTTTTTGGAAACGTGGCAACACTGTAGAGTTCCCCTCGCCCCCCCATAGCCGTAAATTAAGCTCGGTCAGACTTTTTTTTTATAGTAATATGTAAACTGACACACTGCCGTCCATGATGGCGAAGGTGGGCAGGTGTGGGTGTTGGCGGTGCTGGTGGAGATATCTACATGCTTGTGTGTAGATAGATAGATACATAAGCTGGTAATTTGATAGGTTCATTCATACGTAAATGGACAACAGTTCGATGGTGTATACACTGCTACAACAATAAACTTATCAATCAATCAAGTAAACATCAATGAGATTTAAAAGGCGAGTGATGAGAGTGTGGGGAACAGCGGGGGAGGGGGAGGTGGAGAGGAGACGAGCGAGGCTCCCGAGACAAGTTTGGTGTGCGTCACTGACAGGGATAAACTCTCCGTGTCAAGGCCCCATCACACCAGAGGCGGTCCTTACTACGCGCAGCAGGTTCTCAACACGTTCATAACATTTTTGAGGACGTAGTGGAGACGTGGTGGAATTGCGAAATCCCTCCACTGCTACGTATCTACCAAGCCTTTACTGCGTACGTCCCTTGATATCCGACCTTTTAGCGACTTTTCAAGGTGGAGCTGGTCCTTGCCGCGTCCATGCCCGTCCTCAGCACGTCCTGGAGATTTTTGCAGGACGTAGTAAGGACGGGCTGTGGTGTGATGCGGGTGTTAGTCAAGGGGGCCTTGTACTGATTAGCCTATGTGTTAGTCAAGCCACTTACTTCCTCTAGGCACATTTGTAGCATATACAACAATGATTTAGCGACCTTTTAGCGACTTTTCAAGGTGGAGCTGGTGACGTAGAATATTTTCATTTGGCAACTGACCACCACCACCACCACCACCACTGACCAGACGTCCATTTCATCACCAGACACGAGACCTGGGGTGGGGGGAGAGAGAGAGAAAATGTTGTGTTCTGATAAGATATTCTTATTTTTCCTCTTTCTTCTATTCTTTCCTGTCCTCTCTCTCACTCACTTATTCACTCACTCACTCACTCACTCACTGCCTGAATCCTGTCCTCCACCACCACCACCACCACCATCAGTTCATTCCTCCACCACGGACACAAACACGTCTTGAAGGAAGGTTAGTCCGCCGCCCAGAGTCACCTCGGCTGTCTGGCTGGCCACCCTGCGTGCCGCGGGACCAGACGAGCGGTGGAGGGGCGGCGGTCGGGGTTGCTGTGTAACACTGTGTATGAATCTTGTTTGTGTTTTAATTAAGGCGTGTACACACTTGTTGCATTTCCACGTATCGGATCACCGTTGCGTAGCAGTGTTGACAGGATAGTGCTTCACCGTTGCGTGTCAAAATATGACACAAAGTTACGCAACGGGTTCGATCCGCCATTTTTCGGTCTTTTGGCGTCAACTCAAAGGAATGATACACAACTCACCAACCTTCGTGTGTGTGTGTGTGTGTGTGTGTGTGTGTGTGTGTGTGTGTGGACGAGGAGCGTGGGATCGTCGCGTTGCATGTTCAGTGTTGTCGTGGACGGGCATGAATATTTGTTGCAATTTTGACCCCAATTGCAGACAAACTGAAAATCAGTTGTGTGTGGCCACAGACAACTGCACATTTGCACTCATGGCTACGGTCAGGAACAAACTGAATGACACTGTTGCATCACTCAACGATGATACACCACGCGGAGAGGCAAAAATGGCTACAATACCCTGTTGCATCGTATTGTATCACAGTGTGATACGCAACGATGAAACGATGCGTGGAAATTCAGTAAGTGTGTACACACCTTTAGAAAGTGTTGGTGGTGATGATGTCAGTGTGGTGTGTATTGGTGGTGGTGGTGGTGATTGTGGTGGTAACTATTGGTGGTGTGTTTGCTTGTTTTGCATCGTGAATATTGATTGATTGAGTGGCTGAAAGATTGACGGATTGATGGATAGATTGCCTGTCTAACTAATAGATTCACTGACTGACTGATATTTGGACTGACTGACTGACTGACTGACTGATTAAATGAATAAAATACTAACTAAATGACTGACTATCTGGCTGACTGACTGAATGACTGAATGATTGACTAACTGACTGTCTGACACACTGGTTGATTGTCTGTTTGACAAACGGCGCCTGTCCTTGGCAGAAAAAGCATCGCGCGGTACGAAGGCGCTTAGAAGTGTACCGTAGGAGGTATGTGGTGCGTGGCCAGGCACGTGTTGCCGTACGCGAGTGTGCACGTGTAGGGACCTGACAAGTGTGTAGAGAACCAATGAAGACGACAGAGGCAAAGGGAATCGGATAAGCGCCTGACACCACGTATATGTCACCCACGATTCCACCACGCCCACGCCCGTGCTACGTGGGTCCGAAAGCGTGTAGGTTGGGAGGATGTGTCGTCAGGGACTCCCTGGTTGACACGAAACAGTAGGCGAAGGTTGGCGATGCAATTGATGAGCCGATGTGTCCCTCGCCTATCACTGACACACTCCCGTTCATGAGGGCGAAGATGAGCAGGTGCGGAACTGGCAGTGGTTGTGGTGGTGGTGGTGGTGGTGTGGTGGTGGTGGTATTTATATGCTTGTGTGAAGATAGATGGATAAGCGGGTAATTTGATGGGTTGATAGATACGGAAATGGACAGTTGGACAAACAAACAGATAGATGGATAGGCAGGCAGATAGATAAGTCAATAAATTCGTATATAAATAACAATATAGATGTGTATGTAGATAGAAAAAGTCTATATTCCTCTACTTAGTGTCCTGTCACCCTGGTTTATTGTCAGAAATACTCGTATATCAGGCGGTAGAAATAGAGAATGAGAAAAATAGTACAGTCTGCCTTTTAAGCACCTTGTTTATTGCCTCGCGGAGTTGCCAACACTCGCTGTACAACAAGATACAATTTAATATTTCCTGCTTTGACAAATAACAAAAGCTGGACACGATAACGAAGAGGAAGATGTCACAATAACCAATAAATCGACATGTGGTATTTGTATAAGCATAGCGTCTCATTAATAAGAGATTTAGTAACAGATAGTTATCATAAACATATATACATGCGTCCTGTCTTCACAGACAACCTTTTGCTACGGCAGTAGTCTTAGCGGTGGTGGTGGTGACACAGTTGTGGCGGTGGGCTATACTGACCCATGCACACCCACACCACACACACACACACACACACACCAAAGACACACACACACACACACACACACACACACACACACAAATAAAGTGAAGTGTTGCTATATTACCGACAGTTTTCAAGAAGCACCAGCACCAAGAGACGCAGTGCAAGCCTTCACCACAACACTCCACACTGCCTAATCTTCGTCTATTAAAGGTATTTATAAGGCTATTCAGTTAAGGTTAGGTTTTCTTTACATATGAGAGTGAAAACAGTACGCAAATATTTCAAAGTAATGGTATAAGGACCATCAAAAAGAGCAAGGCGTCTGTATTACCCTCTCATATTTGTTTCCTTCATTTACCATAGGCCAAACATGTGTCAGAATGCAGCCACCAGTCTAACATTTCATATAGCCTAGTCAAAATTTCTCTGTGGCTTAATTTTAGTTTGGTGAGATGATAAAGACTATATATGGATGTCCTGCCGCCACTGTTCCCGGGGTTTTCCCGGGCCGCCTCCCCGGCGGTCCCCTAGCCATCACCCTACCCACGCCATCACCCTTCTATCGCCAGCCTGCTGGGTCAAATACTTTTTTTTCGAATATTTCCTGACGGTAATATTGCGCTTCCATGGTATGTTTTTATGGTTTCTATAAATGTTTCGTCGTGTTTGAAGTGTGTTCCGCGCCTGTGCTGGGTAAATATGTGGCGTTTAGTGGTGTTTTATGGCGTATGTTAAAGGCTTTTAACGCTCAAAATTTCCCACCTGGAGTTTTGAGCTTTTTCATTTCAAGGTATAAGTGGGCCTTTATGGTAGCAAAAGAGTGCCTGTCCTCTTTTAAGTGTGAAATCAATCTAATGAGTGAAATATGTGGACTTTGAAATGGTGTTTGGGGCTGTTGTAAAAAGCTCTTATTTTTCATTATTTTATTTGCTCACGTTTCTGCTTCTCGGTCTAACTCGCTGTAGAATGCCCTAAAAGATAGCTCAGACTCCCAGAAGTGTGATAAAATACTTGCCAAGTGAAAATGGCTTGACTTTACAGGACGTTTTAAGAGATTTATGGGTTAAAATGTTTTGTACTTTTAACGTACTTAATTTAGACCTTTTTTAAAAACCAGTTAAGCTGGAGATATTTTGATATTTTGAAAATTAGTTTAAGTATTTATCACGTCATAAAATAACAAGCATTTGGCCGTGGCTTCGTTTTTCTAAAAGTCATTTTGAAATCAAATGATTTACGTAATTTAGCCGAGTCCCCCGTTCCCGTTCTCTCGGATGACCACAGCCCACCCAGGTGGTGACTCACCATAGGCCCAGGGTTGGCGCCACTTTTCCAAATCCGCAGTTCGTCAATATTTTGCCTAATATCTAGTGATTTCTACGTGTTTTCGCGTGTTTCGAGGTTCAGGTGTGTAGATAATTGTAGCAGAAGGAGGAAGAAAGGAGAAATAAAGGAGGATAAGGAGGAAGAAAGGAGAAATGGAGGAGAAAGAGGAGCAGCAGCAAAGCTACAATACTTAAGTCACCCTCCATTTCCTAGATATATTGTCTAATATCTAACATTTTGATGTGTTTCTAGGCTCAGACGTGTGGATGGAAGGAGTAGGAGGAAGAAGAAGGAGTAACAATGGAGAAGGATGAAGAAAAAATGAGAAATAAAGGTGGAATAGGAGAAGAAGCCAAGGTGTAATATTTAGGTAAGTGCCCTTTTTAATCCTAACGTTGTTTATAATGCATACTGTTGGTTTTGGGATAGATTTGGGGTATTTTAAGCTTGTTTATTAGTGTTGCAGACTGTTTGGAGTGTTATAAGTATGCTTTGGGGTTCATTTCGTTTGTTTTCAGTATATGTTAGATCTTTTAGGTATATTTTACGTATTTT
>NC_059265.1:3834320-3851779 GCF_017591435.1 Portunus trituberculatus
ATTTACGTAATTTAGCCGAGTCCCCTGTTCCCGTTCTCTCGGATGACCACAGCCCACCCAGGTAGTGACTCATCATAGGCCCTGGGTTGGCGCCACTTTTCCAAATCCGCAGTTCGTCAATATTTTGCCTAATATCTAGTGATTTCTACGTGTTTTCGCGTGTTTCGAGGTTCAGGTGTGTAGATAATTGTAGCAGGAGGAGGAAGAAAGGAGAAATAAAGGAGGATAAGGAGGAAGAAAGGAGAAATGGAGGAGAAAGAGGAGCAGCAGCAAAGCTACAATACTTAAGTCACCCTCCATTTCCTGAATTTTTGTCTAATATCTAACATTTTGATGTGTTTCTAGGCTCAGACGTGTGGATGGAAGGAGGAGGAGGAAGAAGAAGTAACAATGGAGAAGGATGAAGAAAAAATGAGAAATAAAGGTGGAATAGGAGAAGAAGCCAAGGTGTAATATTTAGGTAAGTGTCCCTTTTAATCCTAACGTTGTTTATAATGCATACTGTTGGTTTTGGGATAAATTTGGGGTATTTTAAGCTTGTTTATTAGTGTTGCAGACTGTTTGGAGTGTTATAAGTATGCTTTGGGGTTCATTTCGTTTGTTTTCAGTATATGTTAGATCTTTTAGGTATATTTTACGTATTTTGAGAGTTTGATTGAGGTGTGTGTATGAGTATTAGCATGTTTTGAGTGTGGTTTGGGAGAACTTTGAGGGGTTGGTTAGTGTTCTGAGTGGGTTTGGGTTTGTTATGAGTGTTATAAGTGGTGGGGTGTGTTAGTGGTCTTTGGGTGTGTGTGGGGTTATTTCAGTAAATATTGGGTGTTTCTAGTGAGTTTGGAGGTATTTTAACCTGTTCTGTGTTTTCTTAGTGTGTTTTGGGATGTTATTGAGTTTTTGAAGAGGGTTTGGGTGTGTGTGGTTTGTCGTGGGTGTGTGTAAGAGTGAATTAGGCCTATACAAGGATTTTTCAGTATGTTTTGGGGCCATCAAGAGGCTATGTCCGTGTCAGTGGGCCCTTATAACAAGTGTCCTTTATTATTGATTACCCGCTTCGTTCCCAGGTGACAACAGGCAGAATGAGGTGGACGTGGCGGAGGCTGTGGGCGGTCAATTCACGGCGCAGGTTACCCACACCTTGCACCACGCTGACTGCCCGCACGGAAGAGAAACAACAATCAGTCAGTCAGTCAGTTCTCTCACAGTGCTGGCAGTGGTATTCCGAAGCAGCGCATGTGTGACGGCATCAATGATTGCTGCAGTAACGGAGAGGTGAGGAGAAGGCCTTGCTTTTGTCAGTATCTAACATAAGGCTTAACTCATGCCCTGAACTCCTTTGTTTCATATAAAAGTTGCAGATTTTCTTACATTGTTAGTTAGTGTGGTATTCAAGAGTACTTTTGTTATTGTTGGCATACATCAACATGCATTTTGTCTCACGAGTATTACTAAGATCAGTGATTTACGGATAGGTTGTTCTTTATGATTAAGTATAATTTAATCTTGCCATATGCATTTGTCATGAGTACTGATATAATTTTGTAGTTTTCCTCAACGTATTGTTGAATGTGTTCCTGGAATGCGTGTAAATCTATCCATAAGTTGTAATAAATCTGTGTTTCTGAGAGTGTAATTCTCCACCCTCAGACGTTGACGAGTGCGTGGAGTCGCCCAGATCCTCTCCTGTGGACCATCCCTCAGCAGTGTTCGATCCGCCCAGCAGCAGCAACGGTCAGGAGAAGGCTGTCATTGAAGTGTCAAGTCCCCAAGCTGGCACGGTGGTGGGTGTTGTGCTGGGCTCCCTTGGGGTTCTTTGCCTAGCTGTTGGGGTAAGTCAAATAGTTTTTCACTTCTTTATACTGTGGGGTCTTGCTCTGGTTGTGTTGTGGCTGTGCTGTGGCAAAGATGGCGTAATTAAGCAGTGGGTGAGATTCTTCCAAACTTTAAACAATTCTAAATTGTTCTTGACACACTGAGAATATTCCATTACTGTAAAGTTTGCCGACTTACTTTTTTTTTCATCTCACCTGCAACATTTTCAGTGTACAGATGTTTGTCGGGTTCCTGAAGATGCGTCGATGTGTTATCATCCACGCAAGCTTCCCAACCCAACCAGTGTACCACAAGACAACAGGCAGTGAGGAGGACGGGAGGAGGGAGCGAGCGGCTGCATGCACTATTGAACGGGACAGCATTACATTCTTCCCACAGTTGTATGACTACACTGAAGCAAGCGTAGAATAAAGTGTTGAGTGACCATGATGTGAGTATTGTGGTTTGTACATTACCCTTTTATATCCTCGTGTGTCATTTTAAAAGGTTTTGTACTTTCTTGTTATTTTTTTCAGGACTTATTAATGTTGTCGCCATTTCAATGTTGTTGCATCTCTTGTTCCAGGATCAGCACTACTAACGCCAAAGAAGTGAGGGAAGTGTTTGGAGTGAGCGTGCAAGACGTACAACAGACACCAGACTATTACTGCCGGTGTAGCCAAAGGAACAAGAGGAGGCAGAGGAGGAGGAAGAAGATGAGGAACAAGAGAGTGATTCTTGGAGACGTACCAATGAAGTTCTGCAGGTTGGCCACAAATCTTCATTACTGGTGTAGTGTATTTCATTGATCATTTGTACATTGGGTGGATAAATTTGTAGATTTTGTAGACAGTTGTAGATGTGAAGTGGGTAAGGTTTTTTGCCATGCCTTATCTACACCAGCAGAAAACCGTGATATGTAGAAGTTGTGATAGAAGCATTGTGATAGGAATATACCGTGTACATATGCATAGAGAATTTAAAAGAGGAGAGTGTAGACCAAGAGAGGAAAGTAACCTCTTTTAGAGATTTCAGTGAAAGTTTTGCTGTAGCGTTAGACATATCAAAGGCTTTTGATAGAGTCTGGCATAAAGCTTTGATTTCAAACTGCCCTTCTACGTCTTCTATACTTTTCTCTGCAACTTTATCTTAAGTTTCTTTTCTGGCTGTTCTATTGCTGTTGTGGTAGGCGGCCACTGTTCTTCTCCTAAATTTATTAATAATGGAGTTCCTCAGGGTTCTGTCTTGTCACCCTCTCTCTTTCTATTATTCATTAATTAACCAAACTTGTTGTCCTATCTACTCCTACGCTGATGATACCACCCTATATCTTTCCACGTCCTTTCAGAGACGACCAACCAGTCAGGAAGTCAACTAATCACGCAGGGACGCCAAAGAACGCCTGACTTCCGATCTTTCTAAGATTTCCGATTGGGGCAGAGAAAATCTAGTAGTTTTCAATGCCTCAAAAACTCAATTCCTCCATCTATCAATTCGACACAACCTTTCAGACAGGTACAGGTCTTCTTCAGTGACACTCAACTGTCTCCCTCTTCCACAATGAATATCCTTGGTCTGTCCTTTACTCATAATCTTAACTGGAAACTTCACATCTCATCTCTTGCTAAACACAGCTTCTTTAAAGTTACGCGTTCTGAGGCATCTCCGCCAGTTTTTCTTCCCCTCCAATTCCTTACTCTGTATAAGGGCCTTATCTGCACGTCTATGGAGAACTCTTCGCATGTTTGGGGGGGTTTCAGTTACAAAGTTTTACTAGATAGGGTGGAATTAAAAGCTTTTCGTCTCATCAACTCCCCTCCTCTGACTAACTGTCTTCAGCCTCTTTTTCACCGCCGAAATGTTGAATCTCCTTCTCTTTTATCGTTATTTTCATGCTAACTGTTCTACAGATCTTGCTATCTTCATGCCTCCCTCGTCCTGCGGCCTCGCTTTACAAGGCTTTCTTCTCATCCCTATTGTGTCCAACTTCCCAACGCAAGAGTTAACCAGTACTCTCAATCATTCATCCTTTTCATTGGTAAAATCTGGAACTCCCTACCTGCATCTGTATTTCCGAATTCCTGCGACTTGTCTTCTTTGAAGAGAGAGATATCGAGGCATTTCCTCCCTTGTTTTGGCTGACGCTTTTCCACTTTTTAGAGAGCCAGCATTCAAGTGGGCCTTTTTTTTTTTTTATCTTTTCTTTGTTTCTTGCCCTTGGCTGGCGCTCTTCCTACATGAAAAACCTCTCGGGACACAAGTCCTCTGCTCATCACTCATCATTCGTCGACGTGTTATCATTGTACCACACGGGCTGGGATTTTCATTGAAGGAAAACTCTCTTCCAAGTCAATTTTACATATATTTCAAATATAGTAAGGTACATTCGAACAAAAAACGATGAAAGTGACGCGGCACTCTGAACCAACAACAGAGAAACACGAGAGGCACCCTTAACACTCTCTCCCCACTTGAATACACCACTTAACTCCACATAATGACACCCTCGATTATATTACCACGAAACTCCGCTGCCCTGATCACATTACCCACCTGATCAGAGACCCTCGCTCACCGTGACGCGTCCACACCCCACCAATGTCCGAGTAGAGTGCCACTCCCTTCATCCGAGATCGCGTCCTTTCCTGCCCCCACTCAAATCTACTGCCCGCGTGCCAATTCACACAATGTTAAATACCCTGCCTTCCTTACTCTATTCCTCCGTATACATGTTGTAGTACACTTCATGCTAACACTAATATTTCTACCATGCACAACATTCCAAAATCCCTACTCACAAAGTTCCTCCGCTCGTATTAATTATGGGTTTGGTACGGCAGTTTTCCTCCTTAGGCCTACAGAGCCACCCACGCAAACCCGATCCACCTTGGCTCTCCTTAACATACCATCCTTATCGTTACATCCTCCACAATCCTTCCCCAACCCTGTGTGCCACAAGACAACAGGCATTGAGGAGGACGCCATTTCAATATTGTTCCATCTCTTGTTCCAGGATTCAGTACTACTAACGCCAAAGAAGTGAGGCAAGTTTTGGAGTGAGCGTGCATGACATACAACAGACACCAGACTGCTACTACTGCCGGTGTTGCCAAAGGAACAAGAGGAGGAAAGAAAGGAAGAGGAAGAAGAAAAGGGTGATTCTTGGAGACGTACCAATGAAGTTCTGAAGGTTGGCCACAGATTTTCATCACTGGTGTAGTGTATTTCATTGACCATTTGTAGATTGGGTGGATAAATTTGTTGAATTTGTAGACAGTTGTAGATATGTAGCGGGTAAGGTTTTTTGCAATGCCTTATCTATAGCAGCAGAAAACAGTAATATTTAGAAGTTATGCATAGCATTTAGGTAAAGAAAACACAAACTTTAGCTATGAGATGGAGGGATGTTGGAGTAGTGATAGACAGGACTATGAAATTTTCAAAGCAATGTTTAGAAGCAAGAAATAGGGCAAATAGGATCCTGGGTTTTATAAATAGAAATGTTAGTTATAAAAGTAAGGAAGTGGTGCGTAGCTTATATAATTCTTATGTTAGGCACCATTAAGAGTATAATGGTCACCCCATTATTGGCAGGATATCAACATGTTAGAAGCAGTTCAGAGAAGAGCAACTAGGATGTTACCAGCATTAAAGCGCCTGGAGTATAGAGATAGATTAAAGGAATTAAACATGTTTTCATTTGAGAGGAGATGTATAAGAGGGATATGATAGAGTTATTTCAAATGTTCTCAGATACAAACTACATAGATGTGAGATCTTTCTTTACCTTAGAGGAGGAAGTAGGACTACAAATCATGGCAGGAAGATTAGAAAGCAAGGCTGCAGGTTAGATAGAAGAAAATATTTCTTTAGTCATAGGGTGGTAGACTCTGGAATGCATTGCCAGAGAGGGTTGTAAATAGCACTAGTTTGACAATGTTTAAAAACAGATTAGATAAGCACTTAAATTTATTAGATTTATAATTATGTACAGCACTGCATGATAGTTTTATAAGAAATTGACTATAGTTAAACAAGACATGATCCCCATGTATGGGGATCACAGATTGTAGAGGAATTCACTGCAGGACTTAGCCCTGTTAATGGGCCAAATATTTAGAATTAGTATATAATGTATTGTGTACTTGTAAGTGTATCTTTAAGTACTGATGACGAGGTCGCTGTGCGACTGATACAGGATAACCTAGATGGGCCCTGGTGGCCCTTTGTTATCCTATTATTTATGTTATGTTATGTTATGTTATTGTAATAGGAGTGTACGGTGTACATATGTATATAGTATTTAAGAAAGGAGAGTGTAGACCAAGAGAGGAAGGTAACCTCTTGGGTCACGATTCCTCTGCTCATCACTCATCATTCCTGTTGTGAAGCACAAAGGTATTGTTACGTGTTTCCCAAGATGATGTTTTGTGAGTCTTTCAATGCAATACTTAATTTAAGTGTCTGGCCAGTGTCTTGTAACGTGGTGCAGTTTTTGTTACTTGTATTTATTTTTCATACCTAATGATATGACGATATCTTGTGAATGATACTCCTATATATTTCTAATGGCAACACAATATCTCTTGATATAATAAAATGCATAATGTATCGACTTGTTTTCCTATCAGTTGAAAGAGATGCAAAACAATATCTGGTTTGCAAGTGAAGCGAAATTAGTCAACAATTTGTTGCATGGCGCCACAGCGTCTGAGGTGATATGATGCCACAATATAGTGGCATGGAAATACTAGTAGTAATGTGTAAACTGACACACTGCCCTCCATGATGGCGAAGGTGGGCAGGTGTGGGTGTTGGCGGTGCTGGTGGAGATATCTACATGCTTGTGTGTTGATAGATATATAAGCTGGTAATTTGATAAGTTCATTCATAGGGAAATGGACAACAGTTCGATGGTGTATACACTGCTACAACAATAAACTTATCAATCAATCAATGAGTGAGGCTCTCGAGACAAGTTTGCTCTGCGTCACTGGGAGGGATAAACGGTCCTTATTAGAGTCAACGGGGCCCTATACTGATTAGCCTATGTGTAAGTCAAGACAATTACTTCGTGTAGGAACATTTGTAGCATGTACAACAATGATTTAGCGACCTTTTAGCGGCTTTTCAAGGTGGATCTGGTGACGTACAATATTTCCATTTGGCAACTCACCACCACCACCACCACCACCACAATCAGTGACCAGACGTCCATTTCCTCACCAGACACGAGACCTGTGAACACGGTGACCGCCCCACTTGCCCCACCTAGTCCACCAGCTCCACCTGCTCAGTGAAAGGGTGAGTCTATTAATAGAGTGGAGGGAACAAACATGATGGGACAGTGATGGGACGGTAATGGGGCGGATAGTTTAATAGAAAGCTGTATAATAATGCACTGAAGGGGTGACGTGACGTGTGGGAGTGAGTGGATAGTGAAGGGTAGTTAATTAATGGTGCCACAGTGTCATTAGTGATGGGACGGTGATGGGACAGTGACGGGGTGGACAGGCTGTACTAGGAAGGTGTGTCGTGCATTGAAGGAGTCACATGTGGACAGTTAGCTGGTGGAGGGTAGTTAAGGTAGTTAATTAGGCGTATGGTAGTTATAATGCGTGGAGAGGTGGTTGTGTACTGTAGGTGTTATGTGTGTGTGTGTCTCTCTCTCTCTCTCTCTCTCTCTCTCTCTCTCTCTCTCTCTCTCTCTCTCTCTCTCTCTCTCTCTCTCTCTCTCTCCAGACGTCAGTTTTCTCCGGAACACGTGGATCTGTGTGTCTTGAGTCACTTCATTATATAGTGAGGGCGGCTGCGGAGGCGTATGGGCTGACTGGGGAAACCTGGGCGTGAGCATGCATGGGCGGGACAGATGTGGGCGGCAGTGGGTGTGGAGGTGTTGACGCCGCCCATAGCTTTGTGTGTGTGTGTGTGTGTGTGTGTCATTTCTCGTCTCTCTCTCTCTCTCTCTCTCTCTCTCTCTCTCTCTCTCTCTCTCTCTCTCTCTCTCTCTCTCTCTCTCTCTCTCTCTCTCTCTCTCTCTCTCTCTCTCTCTCTCTCTCTCGTGTCGTCTGGTGTGGTCTGGTCTCCTTGCTGTGTCTCGTCTTGTTGACCAGCGTCTGAGGTGATATGATGCCACAATATAGTGGCATGGAAATACTATATAGTCTGACCAGCCTTAATTTACGGCCATGGGGGCGAGCGTCTCTGTACAGTGGTGCCACGTTTTCACTACTGTTACACACACATCTCTCTCTCTCTCTCTCTCTCTCTCTCTCTCTCTCTCTCTCTCTTACCTTTGATTTTTATAGTAAGTCATTTATATATATATATATATATATATATATATATATATATATATATATATATATATATATATATATATATATATATATATATATATATTTTGACAATTTTTCCACACCACCCATGAGGTATTTGTGTTGTGCGTTTTTTTTTTTAAAGAGGTGTCCCCAGTAGTCCTTATTCCTGTGTATATGATAAAAGAGTTCTGACGACTCTTGATCAGATGAGAGAGTGATTGTGAACGAGTGGAGATAATGGTCAATCACCATATCTCTCTGTTCATCATTCACTTGTAATCCCTCAGAGTGTCTCACAGCATTTTTCCAGTTGTCTGCCGTGATGCTGTTGAGACTCTCCTGGACGAGTGGCTTCAGGTCTGCAATCTTAAAGGTGTTTCTCTTTGCCACATATTAACCTTTAACCTGTGCCCAAATCAGTTCTATTGGGTTATAGTTGCAGTGGTATGGGGGTAAGCGTACAACCTTATGCCCATGTTCTGAGGCAGTCTTATCAATGACATATTGTGTGTCAGCGGCTGCAGTGTGGCGAGTGACAAGATGCAGGAGTTGAGTCTTAAGTAGACCGTCTGGCACTGCAACACCCTTCTTCTCCAGCCATTCTTGGATCTCTGCTTTCTTGTTTGCAGTAGTTGGTGGCTTATCCACTTTCCTTGAGTGATAGGATGCATTATCCATCACTATGACTGAAGAGGATGGAATGTTGGGCAGTAGTTGGGACTTAAACCACTTCTCAAAGGTGTCCGCATTCATTTGCTCATGGTAATCACCAACATTCTTCTTTGCTTGGAAAACGAGGGTTGCTCCAGGGACAAATCCATCTCTCGTTCCTGCGTGAAGCAAAATCAAGCGTTACCCTTCCCCGTGGGCACCCTCACTCCCGTGGCCTTCTCTGCCGTGCTGTCTACCCAGCATTTGGACATTGAGTAATTTTGGTTAATCCAGGTTTCATCCAAGTAGACGATGCTTTTCCTGAACTTCTGTGTTTCTTCATTTCGTGCAAGAAAATCAACCTTGCATGTGTGACATCATCTTTTTCCATTAGGAATCTTCGTCCATCAACCTTTCCATATCGAAACCCGATTCTCTTCAGTACTGTTCTTAATATTTCACGGCTGCCACGATACGAGAGATCGGATTTAACAGCTGCATAAATCTTGTCCAGGGTGGGAATTTCCTTCCTCTCGTAAAAACCGAGTACTGTCCTTCGCAAGACTCCTTCCTTCATTGAAGTTATCAAAGAAATCAGAGACCGGTGTTGCACGTTCCCTCTTCTTGGCTGAGTTAAACTGGGGACGTTGATTTTCTTCATTTTCTCTTGCTGCTTTCGACATTTTTTCCACTGCTCTCGCTAAGCTTCGTTGCTGCAGCAGTGCGAGACACAACCTTTGACAAGCCTTGGAGAACAGCTCCTTATCCTTCTCCTCTTGAAAATATTGCCTTACATGGAAGACCATTTCTTTAGCCTGGCTGTGTAAATGTGAGGAATGGCTTGAATGGGCTGCCATACTGTCTGTGCAAAGAACAATAAGGAAGTGAGTGGCACGAGGTCAGTCACGTCGCCACCAGCAATGTGTCAAGGCCACCAGCTGGGTGTGGAAGAGTTGCCGCTCGCAATGTTTTTTTTTTTTTTTTTCACTTAGGTATTGATATGTACCTACTATTTTGTAAAAATAGAAATTACACATTAGCTTGGCTTACGGATCATGTCTTGAAATTACTGTAAAAGCCAGTACATGTGAGCATTTTATCTTATAATTATAGCAACATCTGGTACTACAAGGTGAGGCTATTTGGCTGGCCAGGCTGGGTTCATCAGTATTGCCGCCACTCACAAGACTTCTACTATTTTTTTCTTACTTTGGATAATAGATTATTTCTTTTTTCCATGCTCATTATCTTATATCTGTAACGCTGATATTATTACACACCCTAAACATACGCTAAGTACCATTATAAGTTACTACAGTTGATATCAGCAACACTGTTGAATATGTATGCCATGTTTGTATGGTACTATATAGATTTTTTATGCATATGATGGTTACTGTTGATTCAGCCATCTATATACACAAGTCGAAATTTTATACATCTGAACTGATGGTATTTGCGATGCCTTGTACACCAATACCTTCCATTTCACATCGCATTTTTTGGAAACGTGGCAGTCTGTAGAGTTCCCCTCGCCCCCCCATAGCCGTAAATTAAGCCCGGTCAGACTTTTTTTTTTATAGTAATATGTAAACTGACACACTGCCGTCCATGATGGCGAAGGTGGGCAGGTGTGGGTGTTGGCGGTGCTGGTGGAGATATCTACATGCTTGTGTGTAGATAGATAGATACATAAGCTGGTAATTTGATAGGTTCATTCATACGTAAATGGACAACAGTTCGATGGTGTATACACTGCTACAACAATAAACTTATCAATCAATCAAGTAAACATCAATGAGATTTAAAAGGCGAGTGATGAGAGTGTGGGAACAGCGGGGAGGGGAGGTGGAGAGGAGACGAGCGAGGCTCCCGAGACAAGTTTGGTGTGCGTCACTGACAGGGATAAACTCTCCGTGTCAAGGCCCCATCACACCAGAGGCGGTCCTTACTACGCGCAGCAGGTTCTCAACACGTTCATAACATTTTTGAGGACGTAGTGGAGACGTGGTGGAATTGCGAAATCCTCCACTGCTACGTATCTATCAAGCCTTTACTGCGTACGTCCCTTGATATCCCTACGATATCACTGTGTCCAATCGGGTTTAACTACGGTCATAACACGCATGTGATCAGGCTCCCGCCACGCTCACTAAGTTCCCGCCATGCTCACTGGGTTCTTACCACGTGCCCAACCAGCGCGCAAGACGCTCACGTGACGCAAGCAGGAAGTGGTGCTTCCTGTCACTTCAGTTCTCGCCTCTCTTCTCTCATCAGTGGTTCTCCAGCTCTTACATCATTATATTCATTATCCTCATAACGTCATGCTGCCCAAATTAACTTCTATCTTTTCTTCTTCTTTTTCTCCGTCTTCTCTTAGCCAGCACAACAGCAGCAACATCAGCATCCAGCACAGCCAGTTGTCCATGGAGCAGGACCATCTGGTGCAGGAGTTGTTGACTCATGATGCTCAGGAGCCAAAGTGAGAGCGGTAATAACTCATGAGCAGGTGTGGTAGCTCCTCCCTGTTCCCGCCACCCAATCAACCAAATCCTTGCTGCGTCAGTAATGCGTCAACCAAGTTATCGCTGCGTCAGTAATACGTCAAGCCGGTATGCACTAGGTCAGCAGATGGTCCATTACACATCCTCAGTCTTCTACGCTCTCTACGTAAATATTGAGCAGTATCAAAACTCCTCCACGTCCTTGCCGTCCTCGCGGTCCTCACTGCGTCCAAGCCGGTCCTTGCCGCGTCCATGCCCGTCCTCAGCACGTCCTGGAGATTTTTGCAGGACGTAGTAAGGACGGGCTGTGGTGTGATGCGGGTGTTAGTCAAGGGGGCCTTGCACTGATTAGCCTATGTGTTAGTCAAGCCACTTACTTCTGTTACGGCCCGCCCGTAACATGCATTACTACCATCACCTCCTCCGCTTGTTACCTCGTTCGCCACCTCTCCGCCTCCCCTTCCACGCCACCGTCTCGTGAACCTTCCACGCCACCGTCTCGTGAACCTTCCACGTCACCGTTTCATGAAGCCCGGCTACTGTCCCGAAGTTGGATTCACGCGGCCTTTCGACTCAACCGAAAGTGTTGAGCCAGCTCTTGGTTTTCTGGATTGGCAGTTGAGATCCAAGCTCAACCAGTGAACACAACGCCTCTTGGTTCTGCCGTGGATCAACCATCACCCAGCATTTCACCACTGCGACACCGCATAAGTATCACTTCCCTCGTCCGTGTTTTCCACATTGCCTCTATATAGGATTAGGATTATTGTTTATTAAGTTGGGTTCTTTATTGTTGTATTTATTACTGTGTTATATGTATATGTGTGTCATTTTCCTATGTTTCATGTTATATATCTGTGTTTCATGTTTTTGTTATATGTGTCAATTTCATTAAAATAGCTTTTTAAAGTGACCCCTTTGCATTTCCTCACCAGTTGAACCTGCAGTGTTTTTTTATTGTTATTGTTCACCGGCTCTCCGATGCCAATCTTACCAGTTTAACCGGTGAACGTAACAATTGGCGACCGTGACAGGACCATAAGGAGGTGGTGGTGGTGGCAGGCGTTGAATGGCAGGATGTCAGAGATGAATCTCACTGGACGGCGGCGGCAGCGGTAGTGGTGATGTAGCAGGTGTTTGCTAGGCCGCTGCGAGGCGAAGTCCCTCAGTGTCAATAGCGGCGACGTAGAAGGTGTTTGCCAGGCCGCAGCGAGGCGAAATCCTGTCAGTAGCGGCGACGGCGGCACGTGTTAGCGGGTAATGATAGCCAGGTGAAGGGATGCAAGGCAGAAACCCTCGAGTAGCAGTAGCGGCTGTGGCTCTTTTGATCACCAACTCCTACGTGTCACCATGATACACGAGGTTCTGGGTGGTTACACATGATGAGCTTGTGTGATATGGGTAATATGGTTACCAAACAGCTCTTCTTCCCTCATCTTGCGGCGGTGGCGTGGTAACAGACAAGGTACACGAGGCTCGGTTGCCGCTGCGAGTCAGGCCGTGATGTCTGGATAGTCAACTGGTCCTCTTCGTGTGCTGTGGCTGTGCTGTGCTGTGGCTGTGGGGTGGGGTGGTCCGCTAATCTCACAGCAGCGGCACGTCACCTCGCCGCACGAAAACCTCCATCACGTAGATAAAACTTCCCGTTGCTGTTACCGCCTTTGCTGCACGTCACGCCCGACGACAAGACACAGACGGACACCGGGCTGCGTAGACTCGAGGGGTCGGTGGTGGCGTAGTGGCGTGGTGACTGGAGAGGTGAGATGTAGCGGGCGTGATGTCTGGAGTTAAACTGGTATAGCTGTCATTCTGAGCTATTGACCCTGCTTCGTTCTCGTCCCCCTCCCCCCAACCTCTCCGCTGTGCTGTGGCTATGCTGTGCTGTGGCTGTAGAGTGGGGTGGGGTGGTCCGCTAATCTCACAGCAGCGGCACGTCACCTCGCCGCACGAAAAACCTCCATCACGTAGATAAAACTTCCCGTTGCTGTTACCGCCTTTGCTGCACGTCACGCCCGACGACAAGACACAGACGGACACCGGGCTGCGTAGACTCGAGGGGTCGGTGGTGGCGTAGTGGCGTGGTGACTGGAGAGGTGAGATGTGATGTCTGGCGTTAAACTGGTATAGCTGTCATTCTGAGTATTGAGCTGTCATTCTGAGCTATTGACCCTGCTGTGGCTCGTTCTCGTCCCACTCTACAGCCACAGCACAGCATAGCCACAGCACACAAGGCACATTTGTAGCATATACAACAATGATTTAGCGACCTTTAGCGAGTTTTCAAGGTGGAGCTGGTGACGTAGAATATTTTCATTTGGCAACTGACCACCACCACCACCACCACCACCACCACCAGACCTCCATTTCATCACCAGACACGAGACCTGGGGTGGGGGGAGAGGGAGAGAAAATGGTGTTCCGATAAGATATTCTTATTTTTCTTCTATTCTTTCCTGTCCTCTCTCACTTACTCACTCACTCACTCACTCACTCACTCTCCTGCCTGAATCCTGTCCTCCACCACCACCACCACCATCAGTTCATTCCTCCACCACGGACACAAACAGGTCTTGAAGGAAGGTTAGTCCGCCGCCCAGAGTCACCTTGGCTGTCTGGCTGGCCACCCTGCGTGCCGCGGGACCAGACGAGCGGTGGAGGGCGGCGGTCGGGGTTGCGGGTGTAACACTGTGTATGAATATTGTTTGTGTTTTAATTAAGGCGTGTACACACTTGTTGCATTTCCACGTATCGGATCACCGTTGCGTAGCAGTGTTGACAGGATAGTGCTTCACCGTTGCGTGTCAAAATATGACACAAAGTTACGCAACGGGTTCGATCCGCCATTTTTCGGTCTTTGGCGTCAACTCAAAGGAATGATACACAACTCACCAACCTTCGTGTGTGTGTGTGTGTGTGTGTGTGTGTGTGTGTGTGTGTGTGTGTGTGGACGAGGAGCGTGGGATCGTCGCGTTGCATGTTCAGTGTTGTCGTGGACGGGCATGAATATTTGTTGCAATTTTGACCCCAATTGCAGACAAACTGAAAATCAGTTGTGTGTGCCACAGACAACTGCACATTTGCACTCATGGCTACGGTCAGGAACAAACTGAATGACACTGTTGCATCACTCAACGATGATACACCACGCGGAGAGGCAAAAATGGCTACAATACCCTGTTGCATCGTATTGTATCACAGTGTGATACGCAATGATGAAACGATGCGTGGAAATTCAGTAAGTGTGTACACACCTTTAGAAAGTGTTGGTGGTGATGATGTCAGTGTGGTGTGTATTGGTGGTGGTGGTGGTGATTGTGGTGGTAACTATTGGTGGTGTGTTTGCTTGTTTTGCATCGTGAATATTGATTGATTGACCGGCTGAAAGATTGACGGATTGATGGATAGATTGCCTGTCTAACTAGTAGATTCACTGACTGACCGATATTTGGACTGACTGACAAACTGACTGATTAAATGAATAAAATACTAACTAAATGACTGACTATCTGGCTGACTGACTGAATGACTGACTGAATGATTGACTAACTGACTGTCTGACACACTGGTTGATTGTCTGTTTGACAAACAGCGCCTGTCCTTGGCAGAAAAAAGCATCGCGCGGTACGAAGGCGCTTAGAAGTGTACCGTAGGAGGTATGTGGTGTGCGTGGCCAGGCACGTGTTGCCGACCTGACAAGTGTGTAGAGAACCAATGAAGACGACAGAGGCAAAGGGAATCGGATAAGCATCTGACACCACGTATATGTCACCCACGATTCCACCCACGCCCACGCCCGTGCTACGTGGGTCCGAAAGCGTGTAGGTTGGGAGGGATGTGTCGTCAGGGACTCCCCGGTTGACACGAAACAGTAGGCGAAGGTTGGCGATGCAATTGATGGAGCCGATGTGTCCCTCGCCTATCACTGACACACTCCCGTTCATGAGGGCGAAGATGAGCAGGTGCGGGAACTGGCAGTGGTGGTGGTGGTATTTATATGCTTGTGTGAAGATTTTTTTTTTTTTTTTTTTTTACATTACAAGGGCACTGGCCAAGGGAAAACAAAGTGTTGGAAAAAAAAAAAATCCCGCTGGTTGCCAGGCCCTGTTAAGAGGAAAGTAGAAAGAGAAAACAAAAAATCTAAAAGGAGGGTCCAGTTAACGTAAGAGGTGTCTTGACACTCCTCTTTTGAAAGAGTAAGTCATAGGCAGGTGGAAATACAGACACAGGTAGAGAGTTCCAGAGTTTACCAGTGTAGGGAATGAAGGAGTGAAGATACTGGTTAACTCTTGCATTAGGAAGATGGACAGAATAGGGATGAGAAGAAGTAGAGAGTCTTGTGCAGCGAGGCCGCAGGAGGGGGAAGGCATGCAGTTAGCAAGTTCAGAAGAGCAGACAGCATGAAAACAGCGGTAGAAGACAGATAAAGATGCAACATTGCGGCGGTGACTTAAAGAATCAAGACAGTCAGTTAGAGGAGAAGAGTTGATAAGACGAAAAGCTTTAGATTCCACCTTGTTTAGTAAAGCTGTGTGTGGATCCCCCAGACATGAGAGCCATACTCCATACACGGGCGGATAAGGCCCTTGTACAGAGCAAGCAGCTGGGAGGGAGAGAAAATGGACGAAGACGCCATAGGACACCTAACTTCTTGGAAGCTGATTTAGCAAGAGTAGAGATGTGAAATTTCCAGTTTAGATTTTTAGTGAAGGATAGACCGAGTGTGTTTAATGTAGAGGAGAGGGAAGTTGAGTGTTATTGAAGAAGAGAGGATAGTTGTCTGGAAGGTTATGTCGAGTAGATAGTTGTAGAAATTGAGTTTTGAGGCATTGAACAAAACCAGGTTTTCTCTGCCCCAATCAGAAACAAGTGAAAGATCAGAAGTTAGGCGTCCTATAGCATCTCGCCTTGAGTCATTTAATTGTTGTTGGGTTGGGCGTCTGTTGAACGCTGTTGAATAATGCAGGGTGGTATCATCAGCATAGGAGTGGATAGGGCATTGAGTCAGATTTAGGAGATCATTGATGAATAATAGAAAGAGAGTGGGTGATAGGACAGAACCCTGTGGAACACCACTGTTGATAGTTTTAGGGGAAGAACAGTGACCGTCTACTACAGCAGCAATAGAACGATCGGAAAGGAAACTGGAGATGAAGGTACAGAGAGAAGGATAGAATCCGTAGGAGGGTAGTTTAGAAATTAAAGATTTGTGCCAGACTCTATCGAAGGCTTTCGATATGTCAAGGCCGACAGCAAAGGTTTCACCGAAGTCCCTAAAAGAGGATGACCAAGATTCAGTTAGGAAAGTAAGAAGATCACCAGTAGATCTGCCTTTACGGAAACCATACTGGCAATCAGAGAGAAGGTTGTGAGCTGATAGATGCCTCATTATCTTCCTATTAAGGATAGACTCAAAGGCTTTAGAAAGGCAGGAAATCAAAGCTATAGGGCGGTAGTTAGAAGGATTGGAGTGGTCACCTTTTTTAGGGACAGGTTGAATGTGAGCAAACTTCCAGCAAGAAGGATAAATAGAAGTAGAGAGACACAGATGAAAGAGTTTGACCAGGCAGTGAGCGAGTTCGGAAGCACAGTTTTTGAGAACAACAGGAGGGACTCCATCCGGACCGTAAGCCTTCCGAGAATCAAGGCCAGAGAGGGCCAGGAAAACGTCTTTATAAAGAATTTTAATTTTAGGGATGAAGTAGTCAGAGGGTGGAGGAGTAGGAGGAATATGCCCAGAATCATCCAAAGTTGAGTTGGTAGCAAAGGTTTGAGCGAAGAGTTCAGCTTTAGAAAAAGAAGAGACAGCTGTAGAGCCATCTGGATGAAGTAAAGGAGGGAAAGACGAAGAAGTAAAGTTGTTAGAGATATTATTGGCTAGATGCCAGAAATCTCGAGAGGAGTTAGAATTGGAAAGACTTTGACATTTTCTATTGATGAAAGAGTTTTAGTAAGTTGGAGAATAGATTTGGCATGATTACGGGCAGAAATATATAGGGCATGAGTTTCAGCAGTTGGATGGCTACGGAACCGTTTGTGAGCCGCCTCTCTATCATTGACAGCACGAGAACAAGCAGAGTTAAACCAAGGCTTTTTAGCTTTAGGGTTAGAGAAAGTATGAGGAATGTATAGCTCCATGCCAGAGATAATCACCTCTGTTATGCGCTCGGCACAAAGA
>NC_059265.1:3852279-3861643 GCF_017591435.1 Portunus trituberculatus
AACCACACGCAGAGTAAGTCACAGAAAAAACACATCAGAGTCACAACACCACAGAAACACAAGCAATCACAGAAAAAAAGTCACTGGAAAAATGGAACACTGAACATGGGTTATAATGGTCCTGTCACGGTCGCCAATTGTTACGTTCACCGGTTAAACTGGTAAGATTGGCATCGGAGAGCCGGTGAACAATAACAATAAAAAAACACTGCAGGTTCAACTGGTGAGGAAATGCAAAGGGGTCACTTTAAAAGCTACTTTAATAACCCATAATGAAATTGACACATATATAACAAGAAACATGAGACACAGATATATAACATGAAACACAGGAAAATGACATACACATATACATATAACACAGTAATAAATACAACAATAAAGAACCCAACTTAATACCTAACAATAATCCTAATCCTATATAGAGGCAATGTGGAAAACACGGACGAGGGAAGTATATTACGGAGGTCGCAGTGGTGAAATGTTGGGTGGATGCATTACCCATCACCTCCTCCGCTTGTTACCTCGTTCGCCACCTCTCCGCCTCCCCTTCCACGTCATCGTCTCGTGAACCTGCCACGCCACCGTCTCGTGAACCTTCCACGTCACCGTTTCATGAAGCCCGGCTACTGTCCCGAAGTTGGATTCACGCGGCCCCTTTCGACTCAACCGAAAGTGTTGAGCCAGCTCTTGGTTTTCTGGATTGGGAGTTGAGATGCAAGCCTCAACCAGTGAACACATCGCCTCTTGGTTCTGCCGTGGGATCAACCATCACTCAGCATTTCACCACTGCGACACCGCATAAGTATCACTTCCCCTCGTCCGTGTTTTCCACATTGCCTCTATATAGGATTAGGATTATTGTTAGGTATTAAGTTGGGTTCTTTATTGTTGTATTTATTACTGTGTTATATGTATATATGTATGTCATATATATGTGTTTCATGTTATATATCTGTGTCTCATGTTTCTTGTTATATATGTGTCAATATATATGTATTATATATATATATAAAGTGATATTTGCATTTCCTCACTAGTTGAACCTGCAGTGTTTTTTATTGTTATTGTTCACCGGCTCTGCGATGCCAATCTTATAGTTTAATTATCTTCCTATTAAGGATAGACTCAAAGGCTTTAGAAAGGCAGGAAATCAAAGCTATAGGGCGGTAGTTAGAAGGATTGGAGTGGTCACCTTTTTAGGGACAGGTTGAATGTGAGCAAACTTCCAGCAAGAAGGATAAATAGAAGTAGAGACACAGATGAAAGAGTTTGACCAGGCTGTGAGCGAGTTCGGAAGCACAGTTTTGAGAACAACAGGAGGGACTCCATCCGGACCGTAAGCCTTCCGAGAATCAAGGCCAGAGAGGGCCAGGAAAACGTCTTTATAAAGAATTTTAATTTTAGGGATGAAGTAGTCAGAGGGTGGAGGAGTAGGAGGAATATGCCCAGAATCATCCAAAGTTGAGTTGGTAGCAAAGGTTTGAGCGAAGAGTTCAGCTTTAGAAAAGAAGAGACAGCTGTAGAGCCATCTGGATGAAGTAAAGGAGGGAAAGACGAAGAAGTAAAGTTGTTAGAGATATTATTGGCTAGATGCCAGAAATCTCGAGAGGAGTTAGAATTGGAAAGACTTTGACATTTTCTATTGATGAAAGAGTTTTTAGTAAGTTGGAGAATAGATTTGGCATGATTACGGGCAGAAATATATAGGGCATGAGTTTCAGCAGTTGGATGGCTACGGAACCGTTTGTGAGCCGCCTCTATCATTGACAGCACGAGAACAAGCAGAGTTAAACCAAGGCTTTTTAGCTTTAGGGTTAGAGAAAGTATGAGGAATGTATAGCTCCATGCCAGAGATAATCACCTCTGTTATGCGCTCGGCACAAAGAGAAGGATCTCTGACATGAAAACAATAATCATCCCAAGGAAATCAGAATAGTACTGCCTTAGTTCCTCCCACTTAGCAGAGTTAAAATGCCAGAAGCACCTCCGCTTAGGCGGGTCCTGAGGCTGCACTGGAGTGATAGAACTGGTAACGGAAATTAGATTGTGGTCGGAGGAGCCCAACGGAGAGGAAAGTTTAACAGAGTAAGCAGAAGGGTTGGAGGTTAGGAAAAGATCAAGAATGTTGGGCGTGTCTCCAAGGCGGTCAGGAATACGGGTAGGGAACTTCACTAGCTGCTCTAGGTCATGAAGGATAGCAAAGTTGAAGGTTTGTTCACCAGGTTGGTCAGTGAAAGAAGATGAAAGCCAAAGCTGGTGGTGAACATTGAAATCTAAAATGGAGATCTCAGCAAAAGGAAAGTGAGATAAGATGTGCTCCACCTTGGAAGTCAAATAGTCAAAGAATTTTACATAGTCAGAGGAATTAGGTGAGAGGTATACAGCACAGATGAATTTAGTTAGAGAGTGACATTGAAGTCTTAGCCAGATGGTAGAAAATTCTGAAGATTCAAGATTGTGGGCACGAGAGGAAGTGGTGTCGTTACGCACGTATGCGCAACATCCAGCTTTGGATTGAAAATGAGGATAGAGCAAGTAGGAGGAACAGAAAAGGGCTGCTGTCAGTAGTCACAGACAACTGTGTTTCAGTTAGGAAGAGAAGATGAGGTTTAGTAGAGGAGAGGTGGTGTTCCACAGATTGAAAATTAGAACGAAGGCCACGAATGTTGCAGAAATTGATAGTGAAAGTATTAGATGAAGTGTCAAGACACCCAAGGTCGACAGCAGAGGGGCAGTCCGACCTGGGGACATTTATGGTCCCCTCCCCAGAGGGGGACTCCGAGGCAGGGCGTGGTGAAGCCATTATTAAATTTTGATTTGAAGAGAGTGTAAAAGTGTAAGGTGTTGTAGTGTAGTGTAGGAAGTAGTAGAAGTTGTCTTTAGAGGGCAGGCTGCAGCTGCTCAATTGTATAAATGAGACCACAAAGGGAACCGGGAAGAGAGGACACGGGGAATCACTCAGTCTGCAGCACTGCCTACATCCCCGTAAGTACCTCTCCTGGAGTATTCCACCGGGCGGCAGGTGACTACTATCTACTCCTATATATATATATATATATATATATATATATATATATATATATATATATATATATATATATATATATATATATATATATATATATATATATATATATATATATATATATATATATATATATATATATATATATATATATATATATATATATATATATATATATATATATATATATATATATATATATATATATATATATATATATATATATATATATATATATATATATATATATATATATATATATATATATATATATATATATATATATATATATATATATATATATATATATATATATATATATATATATATATATATATATATATATATATATATATATATATATATATATATATATATATATATATATATATATATATATATATATATATATATATATATATATATATATATATATATATATATATATATATATATATATATATATATATATATATATATATATATATATATATATATATATATATATATATATATATATATATATATATATATATATATATATATATATATATATATATATATATATATATATATATATATATATATATATATATATATATATATATATATATATATATATATATATATATATATATATATATATATATATATATATATATATATATATATATATATATATATATATATATATATATATATATATATATATATATATATATATATATATATATATATATATATATATATATATATATATATATATATATATATATATATATATAACGGTGTCACATAATGATGTACGTCGTACTTGTAATTGATTCTTTAATTATTATTATATTTGTATGTATACATGTATGTATAAGCGTTGGCACCCAAGGATTCTACATGGGTGGGTAGACATGATCACACTAACCTACGTCACAGTGTGTTGGAACTTTTCACAACCTATTTCGATTGCCATCCATATATTCGGTTGCATCTACTTTATATCATATAAGTGATCTGTACGTTTACCTTTTATGTAATACATCTTAACATGCATACTTCTGAGTCATAAGTAACTTTCCTTTACCTAATTCATGTAATTAGATGACTATATCCGTCGCTATATTCATGTATAGTGATAAATTCCGGTGTCAGCACTTTTCGAGGCACGCAGGCCTCCGAGGGCTGGCCTGAATAGAGTCTTGTGAGGATGCTAGGCGTGATCACGCCAGGGACATAGGTCTGTCCTGCATCTGTCACGTTCTTCTGTAAAGGGTTTTTGGTATCTGCGTATTTATTATAGCGTGAAGTGTTGCTCTTAATGAACAATACTCATCAGTATGGCCCTCGAGCGGTAAAAGACAATCACTGTCTTTTGATACCCAGGAATTTAAGAAAACCCATTAGTACATTTAGTACTTATATTTATAGTTTATTATACACTTTCACGTAAGTACTGAGCCGAAGAGTACTGAATCTCAGCACCGTGATTATCTATTTGTCACTGCCCTTGTCATCACAATTAAGTCACTTAAACACTGTCACGTGCACTTATTACCTACCTTAAACAAGACTCAGATAATTGTCTTAGTGCGAATGTTCGTGTCAGAGTTCACACACACATGTTCCGTTGCGCACACCGCGCTGGTCACCCGCTGGTCAGATCGGAGTACTCATCTTGACTGCCCGGTGGCATTCCTATTAAGGTCCTCGTGATCACGTGATAGGGTGTGGATAGGGTGTGACATCGTAGGTGATAGGTTTCACAGGAACATATCACATGTGAATTATTCTATCAAGCTATTGCCTATTCGACCAGTTTAACATTTACAGATATTTATGATTATTATATTATTGCTTGTATTAGCCTTTTCCTAACTAATTATTTTCCAAGAAACTAGGAGTGAAAATCATAATTAGACACTTTTCCAGCGGGCATCAGAATAGGAAATTTCTATCTAAGCTTCTAGAAGGTTCTGGGCTACAGTTATGATGGTTCTCTACACCATGTGCTAACACTTCTCGCCCCAAACCTCTGTATCTAATTGTAAATACATATGTATAAGTTATATTCACCTGAAGAATCACAGAAACACTCCCAAGTGACTTTACTTACAATAAGACGGTAAGAACTAATTAATAACCTTCCGGGTGATTCATAATTCACTCCGTCCGGAACACTGGTGGTAGCTTACTGAGATATGAATACTCAACTCAATTGTTAAGTGTAGTATAAACAACAGTGGTCAAAATGAAGTGAAGAACGGACACATTAAACGGGAAAATAATGGTATGAAACGGCGGGGCACCAGCAAGGTACTGAGACGGAGCTGAGCGGCCAGTGACTGTTTATATGACTTTCCTGACCTGCGAGACAAAAGGAATACTCTCCTTCCAAAACACTCTGGCTTGTTTCACCCATCCTGCCACTCCCAAGCAGTGATGTTAATTGTACGACAATTATCGTATTTGTACGATAATATGGCTGTTTGTACGATGTACGATACATAGGTAAGAATCGTACACCAATATACGATAATTGAGTGGCAAAGTGTTTTTTATTTTTATATTTGTAATAAGGTACTGTAATAATTGTGTAAAGAAAAAAATATCGATGTCAACATTTCAGAGAGAGAGAGGGCTGGGGACTGGGGAGGGAAGGAAAAGGAGAGAGACGCTGTCAGTCACAGTCAGTGTCAAGTGACAAAATGATCTTATTAGTGTGACTCTTAGTGTTAGTATGGTGAAGGGCGAGTTTTCCTTCTCTTATCATATGTTCTATTTGACGTATAACGGTATGAAAAACAAAACATTCTCATTATGTGGCACTAATGGGCAACAATAAATAAAGGAATAAATAATAAGGGTTTTCCAGTGTAGGTTGTGTTGCGGAGAGTGATGGACTGACGATTGACTGATACGTTGACCCCTTGGAGATACATGCACATTGACACTGTACGTAAGCTTTTATCAATATATAGTTTTCATTATATATATATATATATATATATATATATATATATATATATATATATATATATATATATATATATATATATATATATATATATATATATATATATATATATATATATATATATATATATATATATATATATATATATATATATATATATATATATATATATATATATATATATATATATATATATATATATATACACACACACACACCTTGTGTAACCTTTGTATGTGTAGTATGTCATTTGCATATGAAAATGAATGAAAATTAATGAAATGTTCAATACAGTGTATAATGCAGTTCTGATGTGTGTATATTATTTTTCCGTTGGATGTACGATAATATTAGGCAAAATACGATAATTCTGGTGGTTCGGTACGACAATGTGGGCTAGAAAAGTTAACATCACTGCTCCCAAGATCACTTCTCTTATCACAAAAGAGGAGACTTAGGAGACACAGGGTGAAATCTAATATAATTTAAAAGGGTCCCCTCTGTCTTATCAAATCATCAGAGATTCTTGGCAAAGACATCATCGGCGCAGTCGTTCTCGCGCAGACCATCACTTCACCCCATATAAAGGACCTCATCGTCTGTAGAGAAGTTTCTCATGAAGAAAGAAGGTCTTCCAAGTGGCGGACGACCAGCGTAACGAGTTGATTCACCCGACTAGTCTACACTTGTAGCGCAAACACTGTTAGAGTTTAGGAATTACCCGCCGTTTTTGCAGTGAGACGACGCTGCGTGTGTAAAAATAAAACTAATTTATATTTACCTCTCAGACTCCATTTTCTTTTCAGCCCAGTAGAAGCACATCTTCCCATTTTCTTTTGAGTGCTGTAGGAGTAATTCAGACAAATCTGTTACTGCCTTCTAAACTTAAACATTGATAATTTTTCATATAACTAACAATACTAAAACATTTCTTTCAGGTAAATAACGCCTTTGACCGTTGGAAATATACTGAAGTGTGTAATTACTACCTAATTAAGAGGGAATTGCTAACACTACTTTATATATATCCCTGGAATCATGCCAAGTCTGTTTTTTCAATTTGCCAAACACTCTTTCATAAATAGAAAATGTCAAAATCTTTCAAACTCCAACTCCCCTCGTGACTTCTGGTATCTGGCCAAAACATCAACAACTTTACTTCTTCATCTTTCCCTCCTTTATTTTATCCTGATGGCACCACTGCCACCTCATCTGTCTCCAAAGCTGATCTCTTTTCTCAAACCTAAAAACTCCACCTTGGATGATTCTGGGCCAATGAGGCACGAGTGATAGTTTCTCCTTGTATTAAGTTATGGCATCTCAGTGAGGCTTTCTTTTCACTCTTTTGTTGCCCTTCGCTAGTGCCCTTTGTCATATAGAAAACATCATTCAAGCTCTTACCACTGTCTCTTATTCTCCCTCCTCCTGAGAGTCATACCACTAATTTTGGCGCAGGTGGGCCAGTTCGGGTGGTGGGTGGTGGCGTGGCAAGGGGCACTGTCTCCGTCGGGATGGTTGGCGTTGATGAGGTAGAGGCACGAGCTGCACTGCTCACACCCACTCTGGAGCAAGGCTTCCCGTCCTCCTCCACCCCAACTAGTGCCACTGTTACCTGGAGATTGGTGAGTACTGTTTGATAGATTGATAGATGAATGGATAAGCAGATAAAAAGATAGACAAATAAACCCGCCTGCTGATCATGTCAGAGTCCTGCACCTGCCCACCAGATCCACCGGTCCAAGCACATCGAGGGATCTATGTGCTGGGGTGTGAACGAGGCAGTGGCTTCATCCATCCTCGGATACAACAACAGCTCCAGACCCACGACATTTCCTCCTGCACCATCCACACTCCCACCACAGCCACAACCACGAGCCCGGCCCCACCACCCACACCCTGGAGCAAAGGGAGTCGTCCACTTCAGAGCATGCGGAGTGGCCTGACAGTGGAGGAGGGCCCCACACCTCACTGGCAGAGGAGAACGTTGAGCACATCCTCTTAGGTGAGGAGTGGCTGCAGGGGAAGCAAGTGTACCAGGATTGCTCACTTAACACTCCTATGCTCTCTGCAACGTCCATCATTTCTTTTCATAATACAGGAATCCCAATCAAGTTTCTTTTTCTCTCTTTACTTTAGATATTCAATAGGAACTACTATTATGCAAATCCTTGCTAATGTTACACTGCTGACACTTGACCTCTGTTTCATTTGTGCAGAAAATGAGTCTGGGAGAAGCACTACATCCTCCAACACCACTGTAGGGGAGGAGGGAGGTGATGACTTCCCACTGCCACCCACCTGTTCCAACCTGAGAGTGATGGGCCACACCCTTGTCCTGGCCAGGTCCTCCTTCCAGGTGGTGGGGCTCCATCCCTTCACTTCCTACTGGTTCCTGCTCCTGCCTCACTACAAGGGTGTGCTGGGTGTGCCTTCCAACATGCAGTCTTTACAACACCACAGGATGGTGAGCTTTTGGGCACATGGCCTCACCTGTGTTAGGGCTGGCACCTCAGTAGAGGATGCTTTTTTTCTTTTTGGGTTTTGTTTTTGTTCCCTTGGCCAGCATCCCACATATATATAAAAGTTTTCAAGTGAACAAAGGTATGGTGTTAAGAGAAAGAAAATACTTGCCTTGTCTGTTAACTGAAATATATTCAAGGTTGCTTGCTTGTTTGATTAGAGTACTTAATGGTTGTAAATTAATAGCTCCTCTAATCAAGGAAATTCTTTAGAGACATTATCATTAGAATTTCTTCAGTATAATGAGAGATGCATCACTTAGCTCTGTTCCTGGTGTTGGCAGTGCCTGCAGGGTGGCCAGTGCTCTCAAGGTGGTGGGCCGCTAGAGTGGGGCAGGACACATATGCCCTCACCCTTCACTGGCGACCACTGCCCCCACACCTTGCCCACGGCATCATCAACAGGTATCAGGTGAGTGCTGGAATGTTCACCTCCACACACTTGTATAATTCACACACACACACACACACACACACACACACACGTAGGAGTGGATAGGGCAAGAAGTTTGGTTAAGAAGATCATTAATGAGTAATAGAAAGAGAGTGAGTGACAGGACAGAACCCTGAGGAACACCACTATTAATAGGTTTAGGAGAAGAACAGTAGCCGTCTACCACAGCAGTAATAGAGCGGTCGGAAAAGAAACTTGAGATAAAGTTGCAGAGAGAAGGATAGACATCAAAGCTTTATGCCAGACTGTCAAAAGCTTTTGATGTGTCTAACGTGTATCATGATGTGGTAGAGGAGGTGGAGGCTGTGGCGTAGTGGATGAGGTGGTGAGCACAGAATCGGGCAGACATCCACGCATAGATTCGAATCCCACCATATATCACTTTGAAGCTATGC
>NC_059265.1:3862143-3869146 GCF_017591435.1 Portunus trituberculatus
TGTGTTTTGGCAATCTGGTAATGGGAGTGTAAAAATTTGGTAATAAGTGAATATGAAAGAAATAGGAATAAAATTATATATATATATATATATATATATATATATATATATATAAAGAGAGAGAGAGAGAGAAAAAAAACCAACCGTTCAGTTCCAGTATGGGACGGGCTCTTAAGGCCCACGGACAACACGCGGCCAGTGTTGCCAGATTAGCCGTTTTTCGGCTAGATTTAGCCGGATTTAGCGGATTCTAGCCAGAAAAAATTGTTTTTAGCCGATAGCCGGAAAAAGCAGCCGAAGCCCTCCCAAAGTTAGTCATTTTTTAGCCGATTTTCTGCGATAAAGAAATTTTCGTGTGAATAGAACATTGTTTATATAAATTACTAGGTTATGGAATAAATTATCGTTAGAAATGTTTTATATTATGAGTATTGGGAAATTGTGGCGGTGGTCATAGTTGATAGCAGAAGGTGGGAGCCGAGGGGAAGGGTTGGGCGAAGTCGTAACTCGTAACTAACAACAGTTCGTCTGACAAGTATCCTTCCTGTCATGATTCTGTCGCCGCGCCGTCCCAGTACGGTATCACACCAGTGACTGTTTGACTCACGTGTGTAACGGTGCGTTTGCCGTTCAGTGTGCATTACCCTGCCCAACCGTCGCAATCACAGCCCAGTAGGCCAGTACCTACGTACCAGTGACTGTTTGACTCACGTGCGTAACGGTGCGTTTGCCGTTCAGTGTGCATTACCCTGCCCAAACGTCGCTATCACAGTACCAAGGGAAGATCATTATTATTTTTTTTTTTTTTTTTACAGGGAAACATGGCTAAGGAAATTAAGCAGCGAACATACACACAGAAGTTTAGAAAACAGTGGCTGCAAGATGATATATGCAAGGACTGGATCGCAGAAGTTCCTAACGACGAAAAAAGTGTTCTTTGCAAATATTGTAAATCAACTTTCAGAGCAAAATATTATGACATAAAGGATCACGCAAAGAGCAAGAAACACCAAGTGAACAGTGCACCTTTTCTTCTTCCGACAAGCAAAAATAAGTTTACCATCATAATCACAATACATTCTGATTAAGTTTTCTTTTTGTTGCCGGAAAAAACAGCCGTTTTTTAGCCATTTACATAAGAATTTAGCCATTTTCTAGCCAGTTTTAGCGCTACTTGTAGCCGATTCTTAAGAGCAATCTGGCAACACTGAACACGCCTATCAGCGAGCCAGTCTTCATCCTGCCATCGTATGTGGTGCTTGTGATTTAGGTTTTGGAAGTATAACATTGGTGATACGACATGTCTAAATGGAAAGGCACGTATGACTCTACAATAACTTATCACAGTGCATGGGAAAAGAATACCCATGGGTTACTAAAGCAAAGGATGGATCGCAACATGCCTTTTGTAAAGTGTGTAATAAAAATCTGCAACCACGAAAGGCCACGCTTAAGGTGCACGAAGAATCGAAAGATCATAAACAACGGGTTAATGCTGTTTCATCAACAAGAGCAAATGTTTTTCAGACAAGTAGACAAAATCTTCAGAAAAGTGAATCTCTCAAGAAAACTGAGTTGCAGTTGGCAGTTGCAGTGAGTTGTCATGCTCCTGTTGTGTGTATAGATCACTTTAGTGAAATAATGAAGGAAAATAGTAGTGCTGGAAGTTTGTTTGCAAATTTAAGGCTTCACCGTACCAAATGTTCAATGCTAATTACCAATGTTGTTTCACCAAGCCTTGAAGAGGATTTACACAAGAGAGTGATACATGCAAAGTATTACTGCATTCTAGTTGATGAGTCCACTGACATATCTGCTGACAAGAACATCTGTGTGTGTTTAAGATTTTTTGATGAAACAGTAAATGAGGTAGTATCTGCTTTTTTGGGACTGGTACCCATTACTGAGGCCACAGGTGAAGCTTTATTTAAAGCAATTAGTGATCTTTTGCTCAAGTGTGGTATTGCCATTGAAAACTGCATTGGCTTCTCCAGAGATGGCGCCAGCAACATGATCGGAGAAAATAATTCCTTATGGTCTCGCATTAAGGTACAGGCTCCACATTGTATAAAAATGCAGTGCACTTGCCATAGTTTAGCTTTGTGCATACAAAAAGGATTTGATAAACTTCCCTCTAACCTTGGTTTCATGTTACAAGAAGTACCAAAGTGGTTCAGAAAAAGTACATTAAGGCGCGAGATGTACAAGATGCTGTTTGAGACCATGAATACTGGTGAAGAAAGGCATGGCATACCTCTTCCATTTCTAACCCTTTCCACAACACGATGGCTAGTCAGAGGAAAAGTGCTATTCAACATTTTAGTTAACTGGATGGAATTGAAAGCTTACTTTCATTGTGCCAGCATCCATGGAGCACAAGATGTAAGGTACAAGGCTCGTCTTTTGTGGGAAATGTTTTGCGACGACTCCAACTACTTGTACTTTGTCTTCAGTTCACCCTTGGTTACAGAATTTGAAAGAGTGAATGCACTCTTCCAGTCTAACAATGCCAGTCCATCCTCTTTGCTTCTTGAATTGGATATACATTATAAATCTCTTCACAACAGAATCTACAGTGAGCAAGGCACGTTACTACCACTGAATAAAACTGATTTTGGAGCCAAATTTTCCATGGAATGCAACAGACTTCTTTCCAGCAAAAATATGGCCTCTCGCCTGGAAAGCATACAACAACGGTGCCAGGAAATGCTTGTTGAACTTGTGTCTCAAGTCAAGATGAGGCTACCAGAGAATAGAGGACTGTTTGACAAATTAAGCAAGTTATCCCCACATAATGTCCTTACCCAGCTAAACAGACCAAAATTCAATGAACTTCCATTTCCTCACCTCCAAGAATCTCTTGAACTTTGTGAAGAACAATACAGAAAAATTCTTTATCATCCCTGGAATAATGAAGTGGTCTTCAGCTCTGGAATCCCAGAAGATCCAGTTAACTTTTGGGCTTCAATAAAGAAATATGAAGAAGGTGGTAGAAAGCCATATGAAGCTCTGGCCAGATATGCTTTGGCAGCATTGACAACGCCAGTGAGCAACGCACTTGTTGAGAGGATTTTTCCCATGTTAATGCTGTGAAGACAAAAGTGCGAAATCGAATGAAACATAAGATGTTGGAGGCTATTTTGAGGATACGCACAACCTTGATTATGTCTGGAAAATGTTGTAAAGATCTAATAATTACTGAAAGCATGTTAGAGAAATTCAATGTTGGTATGTATGAACATACAAGAAGTCAAGATTGTCAGAGTAGTAAGGATGATGGCCTTAATGCTCTGTACGAATAACTCCCAACTCTTGCCTCTGGATCCACTCACCAGCTGATCTGTCCCATGGCATCTCTCACAGTAAGTTTATTTCTTATCACAGTTTTCTTATCCCAGTCAGTAGCATAATTCGTGTAACTTGTATGTACATTGGATTTATAATTAGCAATAATTAAAAAGTTTGGTAATGAAATGACGAATCTGGTAATAACTGGAGTCGAACTTGGTAATGCCTGTCGTACAAGAGTTGGCAACCCTGCAGCCAGCCAGTCGAGGTGACTCTGCGGCGGACTAACCTTACTTCAAGACGTGTTTGTGTCCGTGGTGGAGGGAGGAAGATGGTAGTGGTGGTGGTGGTGGTGGTGGACAGGATTCAGGTAGCGAAGTGAGTGACTGAGTGACTAAGTGAGTGAGCGAGTGGGGGAGAGGACAGGAAAGAATAGAAGAAAAAGGAAAAATAAAACCATCTTATCAAAACACATCAATTTCTCTCCTCCCCCACCCCTCTTCCCTCTCTCTCTCTCTCTCTCTCTCTCTCTCTCTCTCTCTCTCTCTCTCTCTCTCCCCCCCACACACACACACACACACACACAGCTAGGGCGGGTCAACAGCTCCACACCTGTCCTGCCCATGCATGCTCACGCCCAGGCTTCCCCAGTCAGCTCATACGCCGCTGCAGCTGCCCTCACTATATAATGAAGTGACTCAAGACACACAGATCCACGTGTTCCGGAGAAAACTGACGTCTGACAAGAGAGAGAGAGAGAGAGAGAAGAGGGGGGTTAAGGTTTTACTAGAAGTGTTAGCTTGCGGCGTCTAACTGTTACAAAGACTGTCTCCATCTTGTTCTGGTCATTCATGCACTATATAAAGCAGAGTTTAATGTAATTGCCTTTCAGCAGTACACCTCTCCATCCACTCTTGTGTTTCTTGTTATTGCAGGCACTAATTATAATGCTATAAAGTACTTATACCTTATTTCAAAGTGTGGTTTGCGCCATTGTTATTGTACCGCAGTATTAGCCCTATTCAGAAACGCTTTGCACTCACATGACGACTATTTCTAAAGGCTCTAATAGAAGATACTCATGTTTTTAATGGTATTTTTATTGTTTTAGTGATGGACTAGCAAGATTTCTAATTGATCATACGGAGAAACTGTCTTGAAAACCCAGCTAGTTGTCTAAAGGGGACTTGAAAAATTGTCGTGGTAAAAAAGCAAGGCGTTTCTGAATATGGCCATAGATCACTCACTCACGATCTCTGCTTACGGTCAAATAACCTTCAACCACCATCGTCAAGTGTGGACACCTTCGCGGGCAGTCTGCACACTTTGCTGGATAATGGCGCACACACACGCACACACACACACACACACACACACACACACACACACACACACACACACAAAAAAAATTCAAATTCAATTGCTTATTGACCACAAAATCACAAAATCTACACGAAATATGAAATCGACCTACCTGAAAACAATAAGAACTAATGACATACAACTTTAAAAACACTAATTAGGATTTTTATGGTCCATCCAAATAACACAATGCTTTTATAAAATCAGCGTAGTTCCTGAACTTAAAACAAGGAGTCTAAACATACAAATATACTATCTAATACAACTCCAACATGATTCATAAAAGTAAACAACCAAATCATAACCCTCGAAAAGCACCGATAAGGAAAAATGAAATACATAAAATCTAAAACATAAACGAAATTTAAGTCTAAAAAACATACCACATACTTTAGAAATCATAATCCTCTAAAAAAAAAAAACGACAATAAAAAAAAAAGATAAAAATACATAATACATTTTAAAACATACACACTTAAAATCTAAAACATACCAAACACTTAAAATTTAATAAGAACTAAATAAAACAATAAATGTAGAACACCCAATAAAAGAAAGGAAAACATTACATATCTGAAGCCTGATATTTAGCTGTGTATAGCATGACAGTGTATATTATCTTGGGTACATCAAATTGATCCCGCATGTCCATTAGTTGCCTCCAAGATGTGAATAGATATAGATCACGTATATTATTGGTGAGGGGGCAAGATTCGAGTACATGCAGCTCGGTTTGAACACTCTCACAAGGGCAGAGTCGCTCTTCCACGGGTAGGCGTTCACGCCCTCGCCTGTTCCACCTCCCTGTTTCAATTTATAATTTGTGCCCGCTTAATCTGAATTGGCTGTATGCAATTATGTATAGTTCAGAAATATTCTCGTTAGCCAAAAAACACATCAACCGAAAGATCAGGATTGAGTTGGCGGGTAACCCGCCTCGAGGACGTGTAATAAAAAACGGATCGTTTTAAGAGGTTCAGAGCCCTGCTTCAATATCATTTACGTTGTCTGAGATCAAGCTTCGAATATGCTTACATGTCAGTGTTTGTAACGAGAACCAATTTCCAATATGTGCCCACGGGTCATCCATCATACCTTGACGTTCCTCCCACAGTCGTCGAAAAAAATTTACATTGTTTATTAATCACCAAATATTTAAGCAGGGACAAACCAAGTTCAACATAACAAATATTCGTACATCATGTCATTCGAACGCCAAGCAATTGCTTCACAACCCAGTTGTATGATTTCTAAACAGGTTTCAAATCACCGTTGAACACACACACAGCCTGCCAAGAAAAGCTCGACCGTGTGGACGTGTCATAACACCTACAGTACGCAACCACCCTCCCCACGCATTATAACTACCATATGCCTAATTAAACCTTAACTACCCTCCACCAGCTAATTAACCACTTGTGACACCTTCAATGCACGACACACCTTCCTAGTACAGCCTGTCCATCCGTCACTGTCCCATCACTAATGGGACCATTAATTAACTACCTTCACTACCCACTCCCACAGTCACGTCACCCCTTCAGTGCATTATTATACAGCTTTTAGTCCCATCACTGTCCATCATGTTCCTTCCTCCAAATTTAAAGACTCACCCTTTCACTGAGCAGGTGGAGCTGGTACTAGGGGGGGCGGTCACCGTGTTCCCAGGTCTCGTGTCTGGTGATGAAATGGACGTCTGGTCACTGATGGTGTGGTGGTGGTGGTGGGCAGTTGCCAAATAAATATTCTACTCACCAGATCCACCTTGAAAAGCCTAAAAGGTCGCAAATCATTGTTGTATATGCTACAAATGTTCCTAGACGAAGTGGGGTTGACTTACACAAGGCTAATCAGTATGACCTCAGTGACGCAGAGCAAACCTGTCTCAGCCCGCTGGCCGCCTGCTGTTCCCCACCTCATCACTGCCTTTTAAATCTAATTGATTTAATTGATTGATTGATAAGTTTATTGTTGTAGCAGTGTATACACCATCGACTGTTGTCCATTTCCTATGAATGAACCTATCAAATTACCATTATCTATCTATCACACACAAGCATGTAAATATCTCCACCAGCACCCCAACACCCACACCTCCCCCTTCGCCATCATGAACGGGTGTTTTCACATTACTATAGTATTTCCATGCAACTATATTGTGGCATCAATCACCAAAGTTGTGGGCAATGCAACAAATTGTTGACTAATTTCCTTCCTTGCAAACCAGATATTTTTGCATCTCAACTGATAGAAAACAGTCGATACATTATGCATTTTATTATATCAAGAGATATTGGCCATTAGAAATATATAGGATATCATTCCAAAATCGTCATATCAATAGGAATAAAAA